>NC_064856.1:113403064-113447007 GCF_024139225.1 Suncus etruscus
TTGTTGTTCATTAGTTTGATTTTTAAATTTTGTAATTGAATCACTGTGAATTACAGACTTACAAAGATTGAATCCCAAACCCCCTTTTTCACCAGGATCCACTCACCTTCAGCCTTTCTCAGTGGCAGAATCTTTTTTTTTTTTTTCTTTATTTCCTTATCCCTCCCTTCTAGGCACGGTGGTTGACTCTCCTGTTACTGATAAGAAACTGTGCTGTCCCTTTACCTCCTGAGCACAGAGCCAAGAGTGAGCACTGGCAGATGTGTGCCCAGAACCAAAACAAGGGGGCCTGGAGCAACAGCACAGTGGGGAGTGTTTGCCTTGCATGCGGCCGACCTGGGTTCGATCTCTGGAGCTCCATAGGATCCCCAGAGCCTGACAGGAGTAATTTCATTTTTTTTTCTTTTTCTTGTGTGCGTGTGTGTTATTCTATTTATTTTTTTAAATAATATCTTTAGGGCCAAAGAGATAACACAGAAGTAGGGTGTTTGCCTTACATCCTGCCAACCTGGGGAATCCCAGTTAGATTCCCTGAATCCCATATGGTCCCCTGCCTGCCAGGGGAGATTTCTGAGTATCAGAGCCAGGAGTGACCCTGAGCTCCGCTGGGTGTTGCCAGAAACCAATCAATCGATGAATCAATAAATAAAATAACGCTTTAAATAAAATAATATCTTTGGGGAGGTTGAGCCAAACCCAGTGACACTCAGGGGTAACTCCTAGTTAAGAAATCACCCCGGGGCCGGGCAGTGGCGCTAGAGGTAAGGTGCCTGCCTTGCCTGCGCTAGCCTAGGACGGACCGAAGTTCGATCCCCCGGCGTCCCATATGGTCCCCCAAGCCAGGAGTGACTTCTGAGCGCATAGCCAGGAGTAACCCCTGAGCGTCACCGGGTGTGGCCCAAAAACCAAAAAAGAAAAAAGAAATCACCCCTGGCTTGGGGGACCATATGGGATGCGGGGGGGATCGAACCACGGTCCGTCCTAGGCTAGAATTCGAAAAGCAGACGCCTTATGCCCTGCTCCACCGCTCTGGCCCCAATAAAATAATATTTTTATTTAAGCACCAGGGTTACAGGCATGTTTGTAGCTGGGTTTCAGTCATATCAAGCACTTATTCATTCAGCAACAATTGTTGAACAACAATGATTCAGAAAATAAGTAAGACAATCAAATTATTTTAAAATTCTGAATTGAAAGGATAGTTTGTGGCCTGCTTTAATGTCAGCAGATCCAGAGGTAAATTCTGAGCACAGAGCCAGGAGTCAGCTGTGAGTACCACTGGGTGTGACCTGAAAACAAAAAAATCAAAACAAGAAGCAAAGCAAAACAAAAATAAAAACAAAAACAAAACCATAAACAAACAAACAAAAGGGTCAGAGAAAGCTGTAGGTTAGACACTAGCCTTACACACAGATGACCTAAATGTAATACCTGACACAACATATGGTCCCCAGGAGTTATACCTGAGGGCAGAGCAAGAAGTAACCCATAACTTTGCCAGATGTGGCAAAATATATATATATATATATATATATATATTATTTTTTACAAAGAATTTTGCACATTCAAAGCAAATTTTGTTCTTCCTCACACTTGTTCTATTTCTTCTCTGGGACTGGAGAGACAATACAGCTGTGTACCTACCTCTGTATATCTCGCATGTGGCCGACTGAGGTTTAATTCCTAGCACCCTTTAGAGTCCCCCTGAGAACTGCAGGACTGATCCCTGAGCACAGTCAGGAGTAACACCAAGCATAGCTAAATGTGGCCCCAAAACCAAAGTCAAGCTATTTTAATTCAATTTCTTCAAAAAAAAAAATGTGACTCCTGAGCGATAGAACAGTGGGAGGGCATTTGCCTTGCACACAGCCAACCTGGGTTCAATCCCGACATCCAATAGGGTCCCCTGAGTCTGCCAGGAGTGATTCCTGAGCACAGGGCCAGAATAACCCCTGAATGCCACCATGTGTGGCCCAAAAATAAATAAAGCAGTAAGTGCTCACTGAGGACACAACACATCAGGGACGGTGTTTGCCTTGCACACAGCTGACCTAGGTTCAGTGTCCAACATTTCATATGGTCCCCGAGCACCACTAGAAGAGACGCCTGAGCATTGGGCCCAAAATGAAACAAACAAAAAATATATATCAACAATTAATTGTTTGTTTTGATGCTTTCTCAGAAACTTTCTGATTCTCTTGCACCTGGCTGAGCCAGGATAGACCCAGGTTCGATCCCCAGCATCCCATATGGTCCCCCAAGCCTGCCAGGAGAGATTTCTGAGCTCAGAGCCAGGAGTAATCCCTGAGTGCTGCCGAATGTGACCCAAAATCCAAAATAAAAGAAGAAGCTGAGATTTAGAACCAGGCATAGAACCTAGCGTAGAGGGGCCTGGTATTGACCCAATGTGGCAGGGACATGAGTGACCCAGTTGGCCTTAGAGGTGGCATCACTCAGCCAAGTTTAGTTCTCCATGCCAGGGCTGTGCTAGCAGGATCCAGCCTGGTTTTTGCTGTCATCTCTGAGGAGCCCAGAACCAAAACTGTTGGGGATGTCCCCCTCCTGTCCCTCTTCCTTTTTATCTCTCTACTGGATTCCTTGGAATTCTCTGAAGGTCAAGGGAAGCCAGGCCTTGTAGAGTGCCTGTCACTTTTTTGTTTGTTTGTTTGTTTTTGTTTTTGTTTTTGGGCCACACCCGGCGGTGCTCAGGAGTTACTCCTGGCTGTCTGCTCAGAAATAGCTCCTGGCCGGCACTGGGGACCATATGGGACACCGGGATTTGAACCAACCACCTTTGCTCCTGGATCGGCTGCTTGCAAGGCAAACGCCGGTGCCGCTGTGCTATCTCTCCGGGCCCTGTCTGTCACTTTTTTACCAAGAATTTCCACTCATTTCGCAACCAGATGTTTGTTCAACAAGCCCATCCTACCAGCCCAACTCCAGCCCAGACATTCGGGGCCAGTTCACCGTGTTGACACACCATCTCCCTTTTCCACTGACAAATTTCTCATTCTTTTGGGCCACTTTGGGCCTTGTGTGTTTGGGGTAGAGGGTGGAAACCCAGGCTAGAGAAACCCCTCTGGAAGCTCTCACTCTCACCCAAGTTGCTTATGACTCCTCTGATCTTGCCCCCTTTGTTGTCTCTGTGGAATTCTAGAAGGTTCCAAGGCTGCAGAGCAGAGAGAAAAACCTCCATCCAGCACATGCGGCATTAAGAATTTCACAGCATTGGTTCCCACAGGGATCCTCCAGATCCAGAAAGTAGGTGCTGAGCTCCCAGGCATAGTCACCAACCCCCGTTCCTCCTGGAAGCACCTTCTGGAACAAGAATTCGGGTGGAGGAGGAAGTGGTTGCAAAGGGAAGTGCTAGGAGGACATGATCATGGACACGAGATTAGGAACAAGGGAGTTGAGAGGGGCAGCATGAGCGGTGTTCCGAAGTTGGCTGCTGCTGTGGGAGGTTGGTATGTTTCCGACAGCATCTTCAGAGAAGTTTAGAGAATCTTCTGGAACATCCACTGAGGGCTGACAAACTCTTTCAGATCCCCCTGTGTGAGACAGACAAGACCTCCCAGACCCTCCTCCTAAGGTCTGATGTGACTGGGGAAAATTCTTCCCCACAGATAGAACCAGCTACTGTGGTGGTTGCCCCAGGGTGTGCGAGCCTTTGGCAATGGCCAAACTTGCTCTTCCAGCTCTGCACTTCTGGCTGTCAGAGAAGTTTTTTTTCCCCCAGGAATAAGCCACAGGGGGGAAAAAAAGCCTGTCAGAGAAGTCTTAAGGCCTAAAATCACAAGGCTGGGAGCTTTCTGTGGATTAAGAATCCACACAGAAGTCAGAAGTGAGATGAACTGAACTGAGGAGAGGCCTGTAAGGCTTCCAGCCCTGGTGCCTGAACTCACTCATGGTCCCCTAAACTGAGTCAAACCCAGGCTCAGCCTCTATGGGATTGACCAGTTGGACCTTTCTCCCCATTCCCTCATTTCTCCTGTGTGGAAATTCCACACCCAGGGCCACTGGAGGGATGCCATGAGCAGGGGTCAGGGCAGTCCTGCCCTCACAGACAAGCGTGACCCCCCCCCCTCAGAAGGCCCCTTCCCAGCCAAAGGCCCAAGCTACCTCATGGCACGACTCTCACAGGACCTTGCTATCTACTCCCAGAACCTGTGAGGAAGCTCAGCTCTGTAGCCAGGACCCAGGGAGACTAGGCCACAGGCAGGTCCTGATTCCTGTAAGGTTTCTGGAGGTAGCCAGACAAGGACAAGGACAGAGAGGGAACCCCAAAAGCCCTCCAGCTCAAGCTCTCCCAACCGAGCAGGGGTCACGGACAAAGTTAAGGCCAATTTCCTAGTTTTGGTCTCCTAATTCCACATCACACACACACACACACACACACACACACACACACACACACACACACACACACACACCAAGATGCTGACACATAATAGCCCCGTTAGGAAAACAGACCCAAGGGTGAAGGGTTTTTCTCAGCCTCTCATGAGATCATCACCCCAACAGACTCAGGTCAGCTGAGTTGTCAGCTCAGAATTAGGGAGAGAAGAGGGTTCCCCCTATAATCACTCACCTGTCCAGTGCTCGGGCAAGCATGCCTCAGTGGGCTTACACAGGGGAGTGCTCCTGACAGGTTCAGGGGACCCTATGAGATGCTGGGGACCAAACCTGGGTGGGCAAACGCCCTCCTTGCTGTGCTATGGTTCCAGCCCCATATCTCCCCCTTACCTTTGTTTTGTTATGTTTTGTTTTGTTTTAGGCCACATCTGGCAGCACCCAGGGATTCCTCATAGTTCTGCACTCAGGAATCACTCCTGGCAGGCTCGGGGGACCTTGTGGGATACCAGAATCGTAGAGGCAAACGCCCTCCCACTGTGCTATTACTCCAGTCCCAGCACCATGGTTTCCCTACAATCACTCACCTGTCCAGTGCTAGGGCATGCATGCCTCTGTGGACTTACACAAGAAAGTGCTCCTATGAGATAGGACCCTATGAGATGTTGGGGATCAAACCTGGATGGGCCTCGTGCAAGGCAAACACCCTCATTGATGTGCTGACACTCCAGTCCATATCCCCCCTTTTTTGTTTTTGGTTTTGGGGCCACATCCAGTAATGCTCAGGGGTTCATCCTGGCTCTATGCTCAGTAATCACTCCTGGTGGTACCATAGGGGGACCCTATGGGATTTGGGGGATTGAACCCAGGTAAGCCCCGTGCCAGGCTAATGCCCTCCCCTGCTGTGCTATCACTCTGACCCCAGTTCCAGCCCTGTGGTCTCGAACCTTCGGAAGCCTGATGCTTCTGGACTCAGGGTCAGAAACCAGGGTCCGGAGTTGTAGCACTGCTGGAGGGTGTTTGCCTTGTACCTTGCCTAGCAAGGAAGAACCCAGGTTCGATTTCCAGCATCCCATAGGATCCCTCATACCAAGAGTGATTTCTGAGCACAGAGCAAGGAGTAACCCGTGCCTGCTGCTGGGTGGAGCCCAAAAAACAAACAAACAACAAACAACAACAAAAAAGGGGGGGAAAGACCAGCATACAGTGGCTTGGAGTGGGGAGGGAGCCCCCTATCTCCCTGAAAATTGTCAGACTCACAGAAAATGAGAGGAACAGTCAAGGCCCAGGGGGATGATGGGAAGGACAGGAGTATTGTTTGGCCCCCGCACCAAAGAGGGGAGCCCTGAGCACTGAGCCATGAGGAGCCCCAGAGCACTGCCGTGTGTGGTCCCCAAACAAGCCACCTTCCAAAAAAAAGCTCAAAGAGCACTTTGACTCCATCCTTTCCTAGATTTAATCACTGTGGCGTGTCTGAAATCTCTCCCCTTCTTCTTTTTTGTTTTTGTTTTTGGGTCACATCCGGTGACTCTCAGGGGCTACCCCTGGCTACGTGCTCAGAAATCCCTCCTGGTTTCGGGGACCCTATGGGACTTCGGGGATCGACCTGTGGTCTGTCCTAGGTCAGCCACATGCAAGGCAAACGCCCTACCACTGTGCCACCACTCCAGCCCCAAATCTCTCCCCTTCTATGCCTGCCACCGGTCTCAGGAGTCCCCCATTCTTCAAAACTGCCCCCACTTTGTTCCTTGAGCCCCTCTAGGAGTGATCCTGGAGTGATCCCTGAGCAAAGAGTCAGGAACAAGCCCTGAGTATCTCCTGGTGTAGCCAAAAAAATGTTTAATTAAAAAATAATTTTTAATTACAATTTTAAATTTTTTAAAAGGATAAAATTAAAATTTTAGACATTAAGATTGTCTAAAAATCTTGAGCTAGCCCAGGACTCCCCTTTCCCACTTTCCTCATCCCTTGCAATTAAAGGCCCAGTCTGAGAAGGGGCTGCCCTGGCCTGATAAAAATCAAACCAGTGAAAATACAGCAGGCAGAGCATTTGCCTTACACATGGCTGACCTGAGTTCAATCCCCGGCATCCCATAGGGTCCTCCGAACCTGCCAGGAGTGATTACTGAGCACAGAACCAACTGTTGGTTGTGGCCACCAAAACAAAATAAAACAAAATCATTTTTCTTAACTATGTATTTACTTTGGCTTTGAGACAACACCCAGCAGTGTTCAGGGGTCCCTCCTGGTGGGGCTCAGGGGACCCTACGTGGTGTTGAGAATCAAATCCAGCTCAGCTGCCTGCAAGGCAAGCGCCCTCCCCACTGTCCTATCACTCTGGCCCCTGCTTAAACATTATTTTAAGAAATAAAGGACGGGGCAGAGCGATGTGGCCGACCTGGATTCGATCCCCAGCATTTCAAAGGGACCCCTGACCTACCACGACTGATCCCTGCGCACAGAGCCAGAAAGAACCCCTGAGCACCATTGAGTGTGGCCCCAAAAAATAACTAAAGGGATTTTCATGTAAATGGATCAACAAGGTTGACACATAGCAAGAAGGAAAACTGGGGCCCGGAGAGATAGCACAGCCATAGGGTATTTGCCTTGCAAGCGGCCAATCCAGGAGGGACCCAGTTCAATTCCCAGCATCCCATATGGTCCCCCATGCCTGCCAGGAGCGACTTCTGAGAGCAGAGCCAGGAGTAAACCCCAGAGCGCCACTGGGTGTGGCCCAAAAACAAAAACAAAAGGAAGAAAAACTGCAAACTGCCACCTTTGGCTCCCCAGAGAGAGAGACAGAACAGAGACCAGTGTCACCCAGACAGCTCTACCAACATGCAGAGACATGCAGGGACAGTGGGACAGTTAGGCAGATGGTCAGACGAACAGGCAGACAGAAGGGCCTGTGCAGGGCTTCCCGAGCTCGGGAGAGAGTAAGAGATAAGTCAGATAGGAGGAGATAAAAGTCAGCCACCCGTCACGGGATGGGGAGGGGACAGTCACAGGTCAAGACTGACCCATGAGGTTATTTGCAGGAGAATTGATTTCTCTGTGCACAGAATCCAAAATAAACAGCCCACACAGAAGAAGCCTTTTTTTTTTTTTAATTATTCGTGCCACACCTAGCAGCGCTAGGAATTACTCCTGGCTCTGTGCTCAGGGATCCCTTCTAACAGTGCTTAGGAGGTCGTATGGGGTGTGGGGGATCGAACCTAGGTCTGTTGCATGCAAGGCAAGGGCCCTTCCAGCTGTGCTATCTCAGGAGTGTTTTGGAGCAAATGGGCTGGAAAGAGGAACAGGACCAGGCAGAAACCCAGGAGCTAGACCCTCTGCTGGTCACATGCCTCATGCCTTGCAGAAGAAGGGGGACAGTGGGTCCCCAAAAAAACACACAATATTCAGTGCCTCACAGGGGTATAGCTGGGAAGTCAGGAACCAGGGAACATCAGCCCTGCAGACAGGAGTACTGAATGGTGGAAGGGGGTGCCAGAGCCCACTGTGGTCAGGGCCCCCAAAAGATGTCGGCACAGCATAACTTAGGGGAATGGGGTGTAGGGGCATACAGCCGTCCCACCTGTCACTCAACCCTCAAAGGACAGACAAGCTAAGTGGAAGGGGCCTCGGGCGATCCTGCCCCCATGAAAAACTCGTTACAGAGCTGGAAGAGTCAAACCCAGGATACCCTCCATCACCCCCTTCACCAGTACAGGCAAGAGCCCCGGGGGTCCTGCAGGCTCTGGCCTTGCACATGGTGAGTTAAGAACGAGTCCTGAGCAGAGATTCAGGAGTAAACCCTGAACACAGAGTCAGGGGCAAGCACTGAGCACAATCAAGAGTCATCCCTGAAGCAAGACATACAAGTGGAGCAAGGGCCTCTTCCACAAACAAGAGGTGCTGGAAACACTAGTCAATTAAATACAAAAAAGCAAACTCAGACCTCTAACACCGGGAGCAAAAGTCAAATCCAAATGGATTAAAGACCTTGATATCAGACCTGAAACCTTAAAGGAGACAGAGGAAAACATGGGCAGAACACTCCCTGACACCGAAGCTAAAGGCATCTTCAAGGAGGAAGCACCATTGTCCAAGCAAGTAGAAGCAGAGATAAACAAATAGGATTCCATTAAAATGAGAAGCTTCTGCACTTCAAAAGAAACAGTGAGTAGGATACAAAGGTCACCCACAGAACTAGAGAAACTATTCTCTCAAAACCTATCTGATAAAGGACTAATATCTAAGATATACAAGATACTGATAGAACTCAGCAAGAAAAATAAAAAACAACATTTCACCACATCCAAAAATGGGGAGAAGAAATGAATAGACATTTCCTCTAAGAAGAAATACAGATGGCCAAAAGACTTGGAAAAATGCTCCACATCACTAATCATCAGGGAGATGCAAATCAAAACAACAATGAGGCACCATCTCACTCCACAGAGACTGGCACACATCACAAGGAACAAGGCCAATCGGTGCTGGAGGGAATGTGGAGTGAAAGGAACGCTCATTCACTACTGGCGGGAATGCCATCTAGTCCAACCTTTGTGGAAAACAATATGGAGACTCGTCAAAAAAATAGAAATTAAGCTTCCATAAGATCCAGCTATACCAGTTCTAGGGATATACTCTAGAAACACACAAACACAATTCAAAAATGCCCTCTACACTCCTATGTTTATCACAGTACTAGTCACAATAGCCAGAATCTAGAAACAACCCAGAGGCCATCAATAGAAGAATGGCTAAAAAGAACTGTGGTACATCTACACAACAGAATATTATCAACCGTCAGGAGAGATAAAGTCATGAAATTTTGCTATACCTGGATGGACATGGAATCTATTATGCTGAGTGAAATAAGTCGGAGGGAAAGAGATAGACACAGAATAGTCTCACTGTGGGATTTAAGAAAAATAAAATATAGTATGGTAATATTAACCAGAGACAATGGAGACGAGGACCAGTCCATGATAGGAATCTTGCCACAAATAGTGAAGCAGTCAGTATGGGTGGGGTAGAGAAGGAAGCGCTGTGACATGAGAGTTGGAATTGGCCACTCTGGACAAAAACTGGGTGGTGGACAGAAATAAAATGATATGCACAGTACCCCTCCGTTAAAAATAGTGCAAGCCACAATGTCTAAAAAGAAAAATAAAGGAAGAGAGAGAGAGATGAGGGGGAGGGAAACTGGGAACATTGGTGGTGAGAAATGTTCATGGGTGAAGGGTGGCGGACATTGTAAGACTAAAACTCAATCGGGGCCGGGCGATGGCGCTGGAGGTAAGGTGCCTGCCTTGCCTGCGCTAGCCTAGGACGGACCGAGGTTCGATCCCCCGGCATCCCATAGGGTCCCCCAAGAAGCCAGGAGCAACTTCTGAGCGCATAGCCAGGAGTAACCCCTGAGCGTCACAAGGTGTGGCCCAAAAACCAAAAAAAAAAAAAAAAAAAAGACTAAAACTCAATCATGAACAAATTTGTAATCGTAGTGTTTATTTTTTGACTTGTTATTCACTTTATCACCATTATTGTACTTTACTACAGCTTTCATTCAATTCAGTGTTTAAATAAAAGGGGAAAAAAAGGAGTAATACCTGAGTACCACCAGTGTCACCCCTAAGTTCCGAGCCACAGTGAGTCCACATTGCAGATCCAAGAATGAGCCCTGCACACAATTAGAAGTGAGCCCTGAGTACAGACAGAAGTGATTGCTGAGCACAGTCAGGAGTAACCCCTCAGCCTAAAAACATAAAGAAAAAAAAAAAAAACAGGAAAGATACACAACCCAGGAAGGAAGCCTGGAGGCCGTGACCTCTCTCCTCTATGGCCCAATCCAGCCTCAGTGAGGCCTTTCACTTGGCCTTGGGCCCTTCCCACCATCACATGCCCATGGGTTTGGGAGACACTGGCCTGTCTGGTTTGTCCCCCACCCACCATACCTGCTGGTGAGAAAAACAGGCCCTGTTTTTCAAAAACAAGTCGATAACAAGAGAAAAACGGGTCCCTGAAGGGGAGGTTGAGAAGAGAAAATAAAACTTCTCTTCCTGATCTTTCTATTCTCTGAGGCCAGGAACTTGGGATGTGGAGCGTAGGCTATGAGCTTTCTCTTCTGTCAGAACTTCTGAGAAAAGGGCATGGGTGCAGAGTGGGTGAGGACTACTTGATTTTCTTTTTATCTTTTGTCTTTATTTTTGGTTTGCTTTTGGGGGGGCACACCTGGCAGTGCTCAGGGCTTCCCCCTGGCTCTGTGCTCAGGAATGGTGGTGCTCAGGGGACCTGGGGATTGAACCCAGGTCAGCCACATGCAAGGCAAATGCCCTCCGAGCTGTGCTCTCAGGCCCTTTCGATTTTTTTTTCCTTTTATTTAAACACCATGTTTACAAAGTTGTTCATGATGGAGTTTCTGTCATACAGTTTCCACACCCTTCACCAGGGCACAGTGCCTGCCACCAACAGCCCCAGTTTCCCTCCTAACTCTGGGCAGGCATTTTAGACTCTCTCTCTTTCTCTCTCACTCACTCCCTCCATCTCTGTCTCTCTTTTTCATTTCTCTCTTTCTTTTTTATTTTGGTTTTTGGTCACACCCGGTGGTACTCAGGGGTTACCTGCTCTGTGCTCAGAAATCACTCCTGGCAGGTTCGAGGGACCATATGGAATGCCAAGATTCAAACTACCATCTGCGTGCAAGGCAGATCATTACTGCCTTGCTATCTCTCCAGCCCTCTTTTTTTCTCTCTCTGTCTCTCTCCATCTCTATCTTTCTCTCTCTCTCTCTTGCTCTCTCTCTCTATATATATATATATGTTTTTGTTTCTGCCTCTATATCTCCTTATCTCTTCTCTGTTTCTTACTGTATCTCTCTTTGTCTCTTTCTCTCACTGTCTCTATCTCTCTGTCTCTGTCTCTCCATCTCTGTTTCTCTCTGTCTCTGTCTCTCCATCTCTGTTTCTCTCTGTCTCTGTCTCTCATATCTCTTTGTCTCTTGCTTTCTCTTCATCTCTGTTTCTCTCTGTCTATGTCTCTCTCTTTGTCTCACTGTCTCTCTTTCTCTTCATCTGTCTGTCTCTCTCCTCTCTTTCTCTCTCATTACACACTATGGTTTGTAGTATGGTTCCTGAAGGGTAGGACTTAACTCTCTGTCTCTCTGTCTCCGTCTCCGTCTCCGTCTCAGTCTCTGTCTCTCTGTCTCTCTCTGTCTCTCTCTCTGTCTCTCTCTCTGTCTCTCTCTCTGTCTCTCTCTGTCTCTCTGTCTCCATCTCCGTCTCCGTCTCTGTCTCTGTCTCTCTCTGTCTCTGTCTCTCTCTGTCTCTCTCTGTCTCTCTGTCTCTGTCTCTGTCTCTCTCCCTGTGTCTCTGTCTCTGTCTCTGTCTCTGTCTCTCTCTCTCTCTCTCTCTTTCTCCTGTCCTGAGTATTTCCCAACTCGCTGTCACAGTGCTCCCTTCTCTGCCCTCCCTGAGTCCTCCACCATCTGTGACAAGCTTCCCATCATGCACTGGAGGACTTGATTCTCGAGGGAGCAGGCACATACGCGAGCAGATACCCCATTTCTGAGACCAAGAGCCATGTGAGAGTCTGCAGGGGGAAAGGATGGGAGGGTCAACCTCAGAGCTCCCGGGAATGCATCTTGCAGAGCTCCGAGACCAGGTGCCACAGAGAAGGGCCAGGAGCCCCTGAGCCCCAAGTGATGCTGAACCCCTGAGTCTTCCCCTAGCCGCTTTGTCCTAAGATAGCAGGCCGAGGGGGGTTGAAACACTCAGAAGGTCTTGGAGACAAACTAAGCCATCCCAATGGGGTCAACCTGGATGTGGGTCACTTGCAAATTAGGACATAAAAAAATTAGACAGCAAGAGAGCCAGAGAGATGGGACAGTGGGGACAATGTTGGCCTTGCACTACTGACCCAGGTTCGATCCCCAGCATCCCATACAATCTTCTGAACCTGCCAGGAGTGATATATGAGCACAGAACCAGGAATAACCTCTGAGCACCACCAGGTATAATCCAAAAACTAAAGTAAAATTAAATTAAATTAAATTAATTATATGGCATGCAAACTCCATTGGAGAGAGGGTCATTTACTGCATGGAAGTCAGAGTCTGAACTGCAGTGAGCAAAGGCAAAGTTTCCCTCTCAAGAAAAATGCTAAAACTCTGCTCAATAGCTCTTTGGGGGGAAGGGGATAAAACCCACATTTCTCAAGATCTATTGATGATGCCAACACATCCTCTGGGCATCTGTGGAAAGCAAAGAGGGCAGAGCCGAGAGGGAACTGTTCTGCTTTTGACTAATTTTATCGGTTAAAGAAAAAAGTTCAGGGGCTGGAGCAACAGTGCTTCAGGTAAGGCACTTGCCTTGCACACAGCCGGCGCAGGTTCAATTCCCGGCATCCCATAGTGTTCCCTGAGCTTGCCAGAAGTGACTCCTGAATGCAAAACCTGAAGTAACACCTGAGCACTTCCAAGTGTGCCCTGTCGCCCCAAAAACAGAAATAATTACATTTAAAAATATAAATAATAAATATATATAAAAGTTCAAAAAAGAAGTGGATTAAATTCTTAACTTAATAAAAAGATAACAGAATATGACCTAATGAAAAGTAAAAAATAATATGATATCATAACAAAAAAGACAAAAATGCAGCATGAGGAAAACAAAATAATCCAAAACAACAGTCTGGTCACTGAGGTAATAATAAAACATGAATCTGACACTTTCAGCCAGATCTCTAAAGGGACAAAGATAAGGCTGTAGCTGGTTACACCCAAATAATTCCGTTACTCCCCAGGAGGAAGCTGGAGAGATACAGACAGACAGACAGACAGACAGACAGACAGACAGACAGACAGACAGAAGACAGACGCAGAGGCAGAGAGAGGTTAAGACCCCGCCTGCCCCTACCAGCCTTCCTCATGGTCCTTCATAAGGTCCCTGAGCACCACCAACAGGGGTCTTTCCCGAGCACAGAGCCCGGAGCACTGCAGGGTCTGGCCCCATCCCAGCCCCCAACCAGAAAAACAAGCCCTTATGACCAGCTATGTGGATCCCAGGCTTGGGTCTCTCTCAGGAGTCATGCAAGACTCCTATCTCCTGGAAGCAAGGAAAGAATCTTCCAGAACTAAACAATGTCTCCTGGTTTTTAGGGACAGTGGTTCACATGGCACCAAGGGGCCAGTTGAAGAAGGTATGGGGAGAGGGGTCCCCAGATGATTTTACCCTGTTCAGGAGGATCCTATAGAAAGAGAATTAGAGGATTTGCCCAGTGATTTTTCTGTCTTTTAAAATCAATCTGTGACTCCTTCTTCTTTTCTTCTTCTTCTTCTTCTTCTTCTTCTTCTTCTTCTTCTTCTTCTTCTTCTTCTTCTTCTTCTTCTTCTTCTTCTTCTTCTTCTTCTTCTTCTTCTTTTTCTTCTTCTTCTTCTTTTTCTCCTCCTCCTCCTCCTTCTTTTCTTCTTCTTCCTCTTTTCTTCTTCTTCTTCTTCCTCTTCTTCTCCTTCTCCTTCTCTTTCTCTTTCTCCTTCTCCTTCTCTTCCTCCTCTGCTTCCTCCTCCTACTCTTCTTTCTGTATCTCTGTCTGTCTCTCCCCCTATCTCTCTGCCTCTCTGTCTCTCTCTGTCTCTGTCTCTCTGTCTCTGTCTCTCTCCTGTCCCTGAAGGGATATCCTGCCTCTCCCTTTTCCTCCTCCCAGCTCTCAGTCCCTGTCCCTGTTCATGATTCCCAACTGTCCTCGTGCTCCCTTCTCTGCCCTCACTGCATTCCCTTCTCTCTTTGACAAGCTTCTTCCCATGACGGTCCTTTCTTCTTTTTTGTTTCTTTAGGGACCATGCCTGAGGATACTCAGGGTTTCCTCCTGCCTCTGAGCTCAGGGATCACTCCTGGTGGAGCTTGGCAGACCAGAGCTGGGTTCCAGAGATTGAGCCACGGGTAAGGCCAGCACCCCACCTACCCCTGGACTATGGCTCCGACCCTGAGACTAGCCTTTGTTCAAACTGAGATGCTGGTACCCCGTGCTGTGGTCCTGCCCTCTGAGATGGTCATCTTAGCAGCTGGCAGCTGGTGGTATTTCAAGCCCTGATCAAGAGAAACCGGTAGTAGCTGCAGAAACAGCCATGAAGGGAACTGGGGGTCAGCTGCAGTGCAGGGTCAGGAAGCTGACAGACACCCCCAGGATCCAGCCTAGAGGCAGCCTCAGGGCCCCCCATGCCTACTGGTCAGAATCTTGTTGAGGGAGGATTTTGGTGGTCTGCAGGGAATGGCGCCAACCTATCCCCACACTGCAAGGAAGTGGGGTGCAAAATTAATGACACTATAGCTCCAAAAGGCACCAACCAAGACCAGAAATGGGGCCACTTCATTGTCCTTCTCTCACTTTTCTTCTCTATCTCTCTGTCTTCGTCTGTCTGTCTGTCTGTCTCTTCTCTCACACACTGTGGTTTGAAGTATTGTTCTAAAGGGGTATTCGCCTCTCCCTTTCCCTCCTCCCAGCTTCCAGTTCCTGTTCCGAGTGCTCATTCCCAACTCTCCTGTTCTAGTGCTCCCTTCTCTGCCTCCCTGCGTCCCCCACTCTGTGACAAGCTTCCTCCCATGGTCAATCCTTTCTTCTTCTTTGTTTGTTTGGGTCCACACCTGAGGATCCTCATCAATGCTTCACCCTGCCTCTGAGCTCAGGGATCATTGTCCTGTTTCCTGAGCATCGGGAAATCAAGAAGGCTTGGGAGTTGTGGGAAATCAAGAAGGGCCCCTTAGAGAGAAAGATAAGGCACTGGAGGTACCGAGAAGGCACCTAGGGGTGAGGGGTGCCCTCACCCTCTCCCCAGCCTGTGCCCTGTGGTCCTTCAACACCCAGTGTCCCAAAGCACTCCCTCTCAGGTTCAGGGCACTCCCCTGCAGGCTCCGAGCTCAAAGAGCAGCTCAGCCTGGCCAGAGAGAGAAACACCACTCGGGGTTCTTGCTCCCACCTTGCACGTAGCAGACCCCCATTCAAATCCCACCACCAGCTGCGTTTCCCTCAAACGCCAACCAGGGTCACCGATGAGCACAGAGCCTGGAGCAGCCACTGAGCTCCAGGGAGTTTGGCCCCAAAACAAAACAATAAACAAAAACAAAACAAAAGCAAACATGAGCAGGAAGCCCAGCCAGAGTCTGAGCTTGTCCTGGGCGCCCGAGTGAGCCCGGGCATCTGCTCAGACACTCGAAGCTGAGCTGCACCCCCTTTCACTTCCCCAGGGTGAGACACACCCTGTCACCTAGATGCTCTGAGGATACCCAGAGCCACAGCCAGGCCTGTCCAGGGGACCCATGCCCACCCCATTACCCACCACTCCCACCCACAGCCCACCCACCCCTGCCATCTCTGAGGACACAAGGTCATCATCACCAACCCGGCCTTGCCCAGAGCTGGGTTATGTCCTGCCAGCACAGAGCTTTCTCCGGCCCCCAGGTCCCTTTCTGGGGAGATCCAAGGTCAGGCCTCTAAGGGAACCTCCCAGCCCCTCTCAGGGCCCCCCAGTACATCCCCCTGGGTTTGGGGATATAAGCCCAGGAAAGGAAGTGATCTCACAATCTGCATCCAGCCCCCAAAACTAACTTCCTCAAAGCCGGAGGAAAGGCTGGGAGGGAGACAGTAGAGCCTGGATGACCTGGGAGGGGCTGCTTCAGCCCCTGACAACAATGGGGCTCCCCTCCACTGAGCTACCTGCCAAGGAACTGGGGACTCATCCTAGGAGCATCAACAGGGCCTCAAGGACTTACTCAGATCAGTTCTCATGGGCTACAGAACACCCCATGGAAGGACACACCCCACCTTAATCTCTCCTTCCTGTTTGAGGCTTCCCAGGAGCCCCAGAAATGCTGCCCCACGGGGATCTCAAAAAAGTGCCAGCCTCACCCATCAAGGCACCCAGAAGAGACCATGGTGGGTGTGTGGGACAGTGGCCCAACTGGGACAATGCAGCACCTGCCCAGCAGTGTCCCCTTACATGACTGTCCCCCTAACCAGCCTCCAGAACACCGAGAGGCCACCTGAGACCCCAGGCTAACCCATTCTATGGGAGTCTGGGGATGCACTTCCTAGACCCCTCAAAGCTCAGCCAGATTGGGACCAGAGCAATAGCACAGCAGGAAGAGCATTTGCTTTGCACAAAGAATCAATCCCCGGGTTCAATCTCCAGCATCTCATAGGTTCCCCCCCCCCCCCTCCCAAGCCTGCCAGGAGTTATTCTCTGCCAGGAGTTATTTCTGAGCACAGAACCAAAAGTGACCCCTGAGCAGTGCCGGGTGTGGCCCAAAAATAAAAAGAAAGAAAAGAGAAAGGAAACTCACCCCATCGGGGAGAAGCGACACAGCAGGCCAGAACCCAAGGCCTCTCCCCCAGAGCTCTTCCCAGGAACAGGCAGGTCACCACTTGGGCAGACCCTGTTCCTGGGAAGGGTGTGGGGTGGGCCTGGCCGCCCAACAACCCTCCCGGGGCTCAGGCCTGTGCTCGAAGTTCACGAGGCAGCTGTGACCCAATCTAAGGCCACATCCAGTGATGCAGGTGCCAGCTAGGCACCCAGATGTCCCCATGATGCCAGGCCCTTCGATCGGCAATTCTGCTGCCATCTCACAAGCGGACTGAGGATGAGGTTTGGGGACACAGCACAGGCCTGACTAGGAAGATCCCAGGTTCTGTTCAAGGACTGTAGAAGGGAGAATGAGAGAGCCAATAGGGGAGAACAGCACAGCAGAGGGGGCAACACAGAGGAGTGATTCCTGAGAACAGAACCAGGAATGATTCCTGAGGGCAGAGCCAGGAGTAAACCCTGAGCACTGTCCTGTGTGGCCTAAAAACAAAAACAAAGAAGGAAAGATAAACAACCCAGGAAGGAAGCCTGGAGGCCATGTCCCCTCTCCTCACATGCCTCCTCCCTCCTCTGTGGTGCAATCCAGCCTCTGAGGGGCCTTTCTCCCTCAGGCACCGGTGAGGTGGGAGGGCACTAACCCATCTGGTTTGCCCCCATCAAACCACTTGGTGGTGAGAGGAGCAGCTCAACCAGCTTCCCTGCAGATTTTGGGAGAAAGTCTCTCCAAAAAGCCTTTCAAGGCTACAGAGATGCAGTAAAGAAAAAACCCTAGCCCAGTGCTCACTAACATAGAAAAGCCCAGTGCATCTGTGGAACTCGGGGGCCCCCTCTCCCAGCACCACCTACAATGGGGGGCTCCCATGGTCTCCAGATAGGGGACCAAGGGACAGGTCCCAACCTAGCATGTGCAGGAGGGACCAGGGACCCCCACCAGAAACCAACCTATGGGGAACCCCAGCTTCCTGGAAGGCCTCCCTGCATTAGGACTTAGCGTAAGTTCCTCCATCTTAAGGTATCAGCCATTTTGGGGCCAGAGAGATGACACAGTGGTAGGGCATTTGCCTCACACGCAGCCGACCCAGGTTTGATTCCCAGCATCCCATACAGTCCCCTCTCCCCGAGCCTGCCAGGAGTGATTTCTGAGCACAGAGCCAGAAGTAACCCCTGAGCACCACCGGGTGTGGCCCAAAAAACAAACAAACAAAAAAAGATATCAGCCATTCCTCACATACTGGCTAACCTATCCATCACTCCCAACCAACCATCCATCCATTTCGGAAATGAGGCATCATGCATGAAGGCAGAATGAGCTCACCTCAAAGTTACACCGAAGCATGTCCTGAACCTCCCAACTGTGTCCTAAACAATGGCCAATCCATCAACAAAACGACAACAAGCAAAAAAAAAAAAAAAAACAGGAGGAAATGGTGGACTGAAAAGTCCCAAGAAAAGGTGGATCTAACCAAAGGACGTAAGGAAATTGTGAGCTGCGGTTTCAGAGCATAAAAGGAAGCCCCTTGGGGTGGGGTTAAAAAAAATAGAAGCCCCTTCCCCAAGGCTGAGGTCACTATTCTGAAAGGGGCCGCCCTGACTGGGCTCAAGACAAATAAAACTCTTGTATACAAAGCTCATTTATTTGTGGGGTCTTCTGGACACCGGACCCTAACACCTCATACCTCTGTAGCTGGGACCCCCGGGGATTCCCGAGGCCCATGGGGGGGGGGGGGCTCGACCACGTGGATAGAACTGCAGCCACCTACGTGAGTCCCTGGGAACAGCTTATCAGCAAACACACGCTAGGGCAGGTCAGGATGGCCACGAGTTGTCCACGTCCCAGCACGCCTGGGCCACAGGCTCCAGATGCCACGCCGCCTTATAAGGCCCAGCTCAGGTTTCACCTCTCTCCGGTGGTCCCAGGCACGTCTCCTGACCTGCACAAATGCTAGGCTGAGGCCATCCCAGCGGTGGTGTCCTGAAGCTGCATCTGGTGGCAGTCCTCACACAGGTCAGAGAAGGGGCATGTGTCCCGAGCAGGGGTCGGTCTGGGTCTCGGTGGGTGGGGGACAGGGGGCCGGGTGGACAGAGAAGGCTGGGCTCGGGCCAGAACTTCACACTACAGGCCACCTCTGAGTATGTCATGGAGCCCCCAGTATACTGCTTGTGGTAGATCAAGTCACCGGCTTTGGAAGTCTGAGTAACAGAGACGCCAGCCAGCAGTCCAGACCTGAGTGTGGGCTGACGGGGTGCATTTCTTTTTTTTTTTTTTTGCTTGAGTTTTTTTTGTCATTGTTGGGTTTTTTGGGGGGGGTCACAGCCAGCAATGCTCAGGGGATACTCCTGGCTGTACACTCAGAAATCGCTCCTGGCTGGCTCGGGGGACCATAAGGGATGTGGGGATTCGAACCGCATGCATGCAAGGCATGCAAGGCAAATGCCCTACCTCCATGCTATATCTCTGGCCCCAAGGGGTGCATTTCTGTGGGTGCACAGGATTGAGTTGTGGGGGATCCCCGCTGCCCTGGGTGGGTTTTTGGTGGTTTGTTTTTTGGTTTTTGGCTTTTTGAGCCACACCGGATGGTGCTCCTGGCAATGTGCTCAGGAATCACTCCTGGCAGACCCAGCGACTATCAAGCAAAATACAGGCATCTGTGAAACATGTCCCTGGCAGCGTCTTTGTCCACATCCTAGAACCCCCACAGAGGAGTCGAACCCCGAAGATCCCTGGAGCGAGCTAGCCCACAGCAGGAACGTTCCAGAGAAGACTCGAATCTTCATCGCTCCAAGGAACAACCTTGAAAAGATTTTAAACCCACAGGACCTGCAGGTGGAGGCAGGGTGAGAACAGTCGGAGCGGACCACCATGGGGTCGTCTGGGCGTCACCACAGTGAGCCAGATGCTTACACATTACACATGCATAGATACAAATACTCATGCATACGCATAAATTCACGTGTGTACACGCATCCACAAATCCCACGTACATAGACTCATCTCACGTTCATACAAACACCCACACACAGGAACTGAAGATGGCTGAGAGCAGGGAAGAGGAGGGGCTGAGGCCAGCAGGGGCAGCACAGAGCAGTCCCCCCAGCACTTGCCACACCTAGGCTCCCCTCAAGGAGGGGGAAACCGAGGCACGGGGAAACTGATGCATGGAGAAGTCAGGTCACTCTCACGGGCTGGCCCAGGACACAGGAGCTCAAAGACCCATAGACCACCCAGAGGGTGTGACTCTTGTCCTGCTGGGCCTGAGGGTGTCCTGAGCCGCTGTCCCCCTCCTGCCAGTATCTGGGGTGCAACAGCCCAGGAGGAGGTAGAAGAGCAGGAGGAAGAGGAGGGACAGCCATCTCCAGAGCACAGGGCCCCATGAGCTCATTCTGGGCCGAGGGCGGGCACTTCTCCATTTCCAGGAAACTGACTGTTGGGGCCCAGGGGACCCACTAGGATTTAGGGCTGGAGCAACTGCCCGGGTGGGGTCTCTGGTCTGCAGATGTCAAAGGAGAGCCCAGCAGAGGTCAGATGCAGGAACGGGCAGATGGGAGGTGGGTCCCTCTGGCAGGGCTGCTAGTCAGACCCTGTCCCCAGGACCCTGCGTGTGGGGACAGCTTGAGGACTGGCTGCTGCGGGTGGCCCCACCCATCCTGCATCTCTGGCACTTTGGGGAAACTGAGTCCCCGAGTCTCAGACAGGCTTCGCCAGGGACAGGGCAAAGGTGAGACTGGCCCGTCCCACAAAGAGCACTGTGAGGAGAGCTAGGGCAAGGGGAGGAGGGAAAGCTGCCTTGAGGGGCCACCAGGAGGAGGTAGGAGGAGGTGGATGAAACAGAGGCTGAGAATGGGTCAGGGGTCTGCAGGGAGGGGACTTGGCCGGCTCCCTCTGGCTATCTGTCCCTGTCTCTCTCCATCTGTCTCTCTCTGTCCCTGTCTCTGTCCCTATCTCTTGTTCTATGAGACTCTGTATCTCTGTCTCTCTCCATCTGTCTGTCCAGTCTCTGTTTTTCTCCAGCTGTCTCGGTTTCTCCCTTTCCGTAAGTCTCTGTCTCTCTCCACATGTGTCTCCATCTCTCTCCGTCTGTCTCTGTCTCTCATCTGTATCTTCCCCTGTCTGTCCATTTCTGTCTCTTTAGCTCTCTCCACCTGTCTGTCTCTCTGTCTCCATCCCCCAGAATCTCTCATAGACTATGAGTCTTTGTCTCTCCCTGTCTGTGTGTCTCTGTGTCTGTCTCCCTCTATCAGCCTCTGCCTCTCACCCGTGTCTCTGCCCGTGTCTGTCTCTCTACATCTGTCTGTCTCTCTGTCTGTGAGTCTGCCTCTATCTCTGTTTCTATCTGTCTCTCTCCTCACCCTACAACCCCTGACCTCAGAGCCAGGTTTCTGCGGGGCTGTGGAAGCTGGAGAGAGAGAGAAGGTAGGTCCCGAAGCCCTGCAATGCCATCAGGGGTCACCCCCCCCCCACTTGAGGCTTCAGTGCAGCATCACATGGGGGGTCTGGGGACTAAGACCCCCAGCCCCAGGGTTCAGGATCCATAGGGACTCCCATCGTCACGTTTCCTAGGGGCCATAGGAAGGTGGTAAGGAGGTATGATGTCTGGGGACCAGAGGGGAGGCCCTAGAGCAGGGAAAACCCACACCATGTCCCACATCTGCAGATACCTGTGTGGTCCCCACTGACAGCGGAAGCTCCTAGTTCACGGCTATAGACCCCAGCACACGCTGGGACACCTCAGCTCGCAACCATGTTCAAAGACATGCTGGAGAACTTCTTCTACTCAAGGTCAGTGCCTGGCCAGTACACCCCGGCTCTCCCAACCAAGCTGACACCTGCTCTGAACCCAGGTTCATGGCCCCTACTACCAAGGACCATGCACCCTCACCCATGGGCGCACCGCTCTCCCTGTGACCACTCTAATCTCCCTCCCATGGCCATGTTCCCGTGGATCACTCCTCCCTGGCACAATCCTCATGCCATCTCCCTCCCACACCCACGCCCCCTTGTGTGGCCATGCTTCTGCTGCACTTGGCCACACCCCATCTCCATCTCATGACCACGCCCCTCATGTGACCATTCCTCCACTACACTAGCCACGCCACGTCTCATTTTGTGACCACGTCCACCATATGGTCATGCCCCCACCACACCTGGCCATGCTCCATTTTCTCCCTGCCATGGCCACGTCCCCATCTCCCTCTCATGGTCACATCACTCATGTGGCCACGCCTCCACCTTCTCATGACCAATGCACTGGCCACACCCCATCTCTTCTACATAGCCATGCCCTTCATGTGGCCACTCCTCCACCATACTAGCCATGCTATGCTCCACCTCTCTTCTTGTGACCACGCCTAACATGTGGCCGTGTATCCACCACACCTAGCTATGCTCCTGCTCCCTCCCATGGCCACATCTCTTATGTGGCCAAGCCCTCATCTAAATGGCCGTGCCTACCTCCCTTTCAGGACCACATCCACCATGTGACCACGCCCCTGTCACACTAACCACACACCAATCTCCTCTTGTGGCCATGCCTACCATGTAGCTAAGCCCCACATCTGGCCAACCTCCATCTCCCTCCCATGGCCACGCTCAGATCTCCCTCTTATGGCCACACCCCATATGTGGCCACTTCCTTATCTAAATGTTCAGGCCCATCCCCTGCTCATGGCCATGTCCACCCTGTGGTCATGCCCTTGCCACACACTAACCATACCTCAATCTCCTCCTGTGGCCACACCTACCATATAGCCACACACCCACATCTGGCCATGCTCCATCTATCCCATGGCCATGTCCCCATGGCCATCCCCTCCCGAGGCCCCCAGCCCCCTTGGCCGGCCCAGCCTGACTGCCCAATGTGACCCACCATGGTCCCCACAGCATCCGGGCCATCTTCGGCTCCTCGTTGAACCTGTTCGGGATGTGGAACTCCTTCCTCAACGTGGCCTTCTACCTCATCCTGGTCGTCAGCATCCTGGGCACAGTGGGCAACGGGCTGGTGCTCTGGTTCCTGGGCTTCCGGATCCGCAAGGGGCCCTTGACCGTGTACCTGCTACACCTGGCCTTGGCCGACTTCCTCTACCTGGCCTGCCAGGTGGGCTTCCTGGTGGAGGAGCTGGTGCGGGGCTCCCGCAACTGGCTCTACACAGCCATCACCTTCCTGTTCTTCGCTGAGGGCCTCTGGCTGCTGCTGGCCTTCAACGTCGAGCTCTGCCTGTCAGCCTTCCTGCCCAGCTGCTACAAGTCCTGCCGGCCCCGCCACACGTCCTGGCTGGTGTGCATCCTCATCTGGGGCCTCACCATGCCCGTGGTGCTGCTGCCGGCCAAAGCCTGCGGCCTGCTGAACAGTTACATGAACCTCAAGACCTGCCTGCCCCACCACATGGCCGGTGTCACCACGCTGTCCCTGATGGCCCTGAGCATCTTGGTCACCAGCATGATGCTCTCCTTCCTCACCAACTGCTGTCCCCAGGCGGAGCTGCCCCGGCTCCGTGGTGTGGCCCAGAGCTTCAGCTTCCTCTTCCTCTTCCTCGGCATGCCCAACCTGCTCTGCTGGGCCCTGCAGCGTTTACTCGATTACCTGCTGCCCATCGTGTCCCCGATAACCGCGTTGCTGGCCTGCATCTTCTGCAGCCTCCGGCCCCTCATCTACTTCCTGATGGGCCGCCAGCCGGGGTCCTGCCTGGCCCCCGGGGCGATGCTGCAGCGGGCCCTGGGCGAGGAGGTCCCACAGAGGAGCATAAATCAGAGGAGCATAAATTTTGGCCTGCCCATGAAACTCCTGCGGCGTCGTACCTAAGGGTGACCTGGGCTCCCCGACTCTTGCCCCAGAGTGGCCAGAGGGACAGAGGCCAGAGGAATGCCTGGACTTACCTGGCAGGAAGGAAGCCTGCAGAGGAGCATCCACAGGGAGTCCAGTGTCCGGCCTGTGTTGGCCCTCCCTGTCATCCTGTTACCAGCCTTTGGGCCATGGCACAGAAGGAAGCTGTATAGGGGTATAAGGGACATACCTGGGTTGTCCCTGATGTGTGTCTGCACTAACTCACCACCGTGACCCGCTCCGGGCATCAATATGGGGCCTCCCCTGACCCTCTGGTCTCAACCAAACCCCCTTTCCCCAATGCTCCAGGACCTGGGTGCCAGCCTGCATCAGACTCCTTGCCAGTCAGCAGGTGGCGCTGTGGGTCCACACAATGCCCTAACTCTAGGTAGAGACCCCGAAAGTGAGTTTCTGGAGTGGCCTGCAGAGTGGCCATACACGCCCTCCTGGCTCTGTCGTCGTCCCATCTGGGGGGGGTCTTTACTTCCCTGACCCCCATTTCTGACACTCCCAGTCCCCAGCCACATGCTGGCCTTCCTCAGATTCCCTTTGGCACTTCAATGTTTTAATATAAGCCATTGTCAACTCTTTCTGCTGAACAAAAAAATCTGTCCAAGAGCCTTCTCTTTTTCTTTTTCTTTTCTATCTTTCTTTCTTTCTTTTTCAGGGTTTTGGGGCTACACCAGCAGGGGTTTCTCCTGGCTCTATACTCAGAATCACTCCTGAATCCCCTGGGATGCCAGGATCAAAACCTGGTTGGCCCTGTGCTAGGCAAACGCCCTCCCCGCCATGCTATCACACTGGTCCTTTCAGTGCAAATGTTTAACTCTCCTCCTGTCCTGCTGGGGATCCAACCTGGGGCCTGGCTCACGCTACATCCTGAAGGTGGAACTCCTGGTGGTCCTTAAGACAATTCTGAACGCCGCCAGGTGTGATCCAAAAAAAAAAACAGATGCTGAGAGAAGGGAAAGGGATAGATGTCCTTTAAGAAACAGTATTGAGGCCGCTGGAGAGAGTGTACATCGGTAGAGCATTTCCTTGCATGTGGCCAACATGGGAAGGACCTGGTTCGATTCCCAGCATCCCAGCCTGCCAGTGGCAATTTCTGAGTGTAGAACCAGGAGAACCCTTGAGCACTGCTGAGTGTGGCCCAAAATCAATCAATAAAGGATCAAAAATTTTTTTAAAAAATTTTGAAAAGAAAAAGTATGAGAGAGAAAGAGAGAGAAGAAAAGTGTTTGTTTGCAAAGGCAGCCTGGGAAGGTCACATGGGAGGGAAACTGGGGACACTGGTGGCAGGAAATGTGCCCTAGGGAAGGATGTTGGACATTGTAAGAGGAAGCTTAACCCTTAACTGTGAACAACTTTGCAACTGTGGATCTACCTAAAGAGAAAGACCCAGACTTACGTGTGTGCGCACACACATACACACACACACACACACACACACACACACACACGCACGCACGCACGCACGCGCACACACACACACACACACACACACACACACACGCACAGGCTGAGACCTCCCGGACCTGCAGTCCAGACTCCCATCCAACTAGTCTTTATCCTGGCTGTTTTTCTCTCCCTGCCCCACCCAGTCTGCCACTCTTTATGGGAAATTCGGGGAACCTTGAGAAGAGAGGAGGTGGGTCCTAGAGAATTAATGCAAACATGAGGCTCTTCTGATCCAATCCCCAGCACTCGGGGAACCGTCAGAGCGATCCCTGAGCACAACCAGGTGACCTCCAAACCAAAAAGTTGATTAAAAATCAGGAGAGGGGTCTTTGCCCGGGACCCCCAACCTAGGGCATTTGTTGCAGCCTGATGAGACCATCCCTTACACTCAGGAGGTGAGTGGAGGAGGAACCCCCTATTGGAGGTGCCCAGGTCAGTGCCAGGGAACTCCTGGGGTGCCCGCCTGCCTGTGTGAACATCAGGAGCTCAGCCTAGCCAGCTGGGAGTTCTGGGGTCCTGTTGGGGCACAAGGTGACAGCCTGAACCCCCAAGAGTGAGCCAGCCTTCTGATCTGACATAGGACAGATGGTCTGTCTGGGCTCTGCGGGCGGGTGGAAGCAGGAGGCAGCCAGACAGCCAGACTTGGGCAGGGACACAGCTGTGACCTTCAGACATTCCAAGGTGCCCACCGCAGTGCCCAGCTGTGTCCTGAGTCTGCCTGCAGCCTAGTACCAGGCACGCTCTGTCCGGCCATGAGCACTGCCCTCCCACCATGGTCTGCTGCATCATAGTTTGTGGGTGTCCTTGTCCCTATCACCCCACTACCGCCATCTCCCCTATTCCCTCACACATGTGGATAGCAAGTCCCTATACCCTATTATCGGGGGGACCTAGGACTCATGCTCAGAAAGCAGGGAGAACTTCCTGGAAGAAAAAAATGCCTGGGCTGAGCCTTATAAAGGGAAGAAAAAAGTTTATAGAATAGCAGCACTGGCTACGAAGAAGAAATAGAAATGTCTTCTCTGGGCAGTGGGACCCCCGCCCCCACAGAACTAGGATTCCTGAGACATGAGATAGCACCCAAGGAGGGTACCCGTGGCCTCCCCCAGGGTCTGTCCTTCCTGTGATTCTTCTCAAATAAAGGCAGATGGTGTGGACTGAGGGAATTTGGGTCTGTTTGGTTTTGGGGGTGCCGGGATCAGACCCAGCGTCTCTCACACAGAGCACACAAGTCGGGTACCCCACTGCCAGCCCCATTCCTGGCCCTTCCTGAGCTTATGTTTATTTGGGATTTGGGTTTGTTTATTTTCTGGTTTGGGGGCCATACTTGGCAGGGGAGAGTTGAGACAACCCTTAGGAAGGGAGGAAGGTGGCAGCTGCCAAGGGTCATGCCCTGGCTGGAGACCTCCCACCACCACACCCCCACACCCCGGATAAAGAGCTTCCCCCTCCCACACACACACATACCAGACCCCACTGACCACTCCTTCACCCCCACTGGGGTCCCTAAAGATTCAGCAGCCCCCAAGTCTGACAGTGAGGGGAAAAGAGAAAGGGGAGGGGGTCAGAGGATAGGAGAGGGAGATATGGGGTGCAGGGGGGAGGAAGAAGAGGCGCAAGGGGAAATAATGGGGTGCAGAGGAGGGGGGTTCTGGAGCACCCATGAGTAGGGTGGGTAGGGGGAATGACTGGGCATAGAGCCCTGAGGCTGTGGGAATGAAGCTGGCAGAGAAGACAGGGACCCCTACTTGCTTTATAGTCCCAGAGGGTCCCAGAGGGTCCCTGGTGGGTCGTGGCCACCCTGCCTTGGCTCTATGCCCTCCCGGGAGGGACCCAGGTGCCCGCCGCTGCGGGGTGTTAGGTAACAGCTCTGCTCTGCAAGGCTCTGCCCGCAGTTGCTGGAACCAGCTCCGCTGGGTTGCGACGGACAGACAGACGGACCAGGACAAGCGAGGAGAGGCCGGTCAGAGCCCCCAGCCCTGCAGTGCCCCCCCCAGTCTCCCACCCACCACATCACCCTCTCTGGAGGAGCATCCTGGACCCCCTCAGCACCCCGAGCACTGCGCCTGGAGGAGGGAGCTGCACCCATGCCTTGCTGCACGGTGAGTGCAACTCAATGGGGTCCTGCCCCCCTCCCGCCCTGGGGTCCTACGGGACCGGGACCCCCCCAGGATGGGGTATCTGGTGCCCCTGCCGGATTTGGAAGCTCTGGAGCTGCTGTGATGGTGGGAGGGGGGCCGGGAATGCGCCAGTTGTCTGCAGACTTTGACACAGACTTTCCTGAGTCCCGACATTGGGGGAGCCCCCCCCCCGCCCGGGCAGAGTGGGGGCCCCATGAAAACAAAGGGTCACTGCGGCGTCGTGTCCCCTCTTGGCCTCTCTCCCTCTCTGTCTCTAGCCCTCTCTTCTCTCCCTCTCTCCCTCTCTCCCTTTCTCCCTCTTTTTTTCCCTCCCTCCCTCTCTCCTCTCCCTTTTCTCTCTCCCTTTTTCTCCCCTCTCTTCTTTTCCTCTCTCTTTCCCTCTTTCTCTCTCTTCCTCTCTTCTTCTCTCTCCTCTCTCCCTCTTCTTTTCTCTTCCCTCTCACTCCTTTCTTCCCTTTCCTTCTTCTGTCTCCCTCTCTTCTTTTCCCCCTTTTTCCCTCTCTCTCCCTTCTCTCCCTTTTCCTCTCCCTCCCTCCCTCTCTTTTCCTTTCTCTCTCTTCCTCTCTTCTTTCTTCCTCTCTGTCTCCCTCTCTGTCTCCCTCCCTCCCTCTCTCTCTATATATATATATATTTTTTTCTTTTTTCCTTTCTCTCCCCACTTTTCTCTCTGCCATCTCCAGGAGTTCATGGTGCCTTCCCATGGACAGCTCAGGAATGGGGTTGTAGGGTGGGGTGAGGTCTTTAAACCTTTGCTGTCAGTTGCCCTTTGACCCTGGCTCCTAGTATCCCCCATCCTGACTTTGGTTTTGTAAACAGGGCTGAGAAGGATATTTGTAGTTTCTGCCCTATCCTGGTGGAGTCACCTCAGGAGGCAGACAGAGAGGGTTCTGGGCACTGAGTCCCTCACAAAACAGGCCAGATTCTGGGTGTTGCAGGGGTGGGGTCCCTCAGGAACCAGGGTGTTGGTCACTGACAGGCTTGTGGAAGCCAAAGCCCCCCTCCAGGTCTCCTAGCTTAGGGGGTCTGCCTGGGGGTGTGACTAGGACCCTCCACCCCATTGTCTGGGTTAGACTGGGGGGGGGTACAGGTTTGAGTCCAGCCCCCATCTCAGCTCTGGGTTTTGAGGTATGCTCCTTGCTGCTTTTAACCACTTCTTCAGCCCTGAGCTGAGACCCCAAAAGAATAACAATGAAGGATCTGGGGGCCTGAGATCCCCCCTGTCTGGATTACAGGGGAGGGAACCAGGGGCTGGGGTTCTATTCCTGGCATTCCATAGGGTTCCCCCCACTGCATACCACCAGGAGAGATTCCTGAGAGCAGAGTCAGGAGGAAGCCCTGAGCATCGCCAGGTGTAGCCCGGAAGCAGAACAAAATTTCATAATTCCCTCCTGTCAATCCTCTGAGTCACGCAGTCTTTTATGTGAACTCCGACAAATATGGGCTGAAATTTGGAGGTAGGAAAGAGGAGAAAGAAAAAAAAAAAAAAAGAGGAAAGAGGAGATGGCCTGGACTCTGGCTTAGGATCAGGGACACCCTGTGGGGTTGCAGGTGGGGGGCTGGCTTTCACATATTGTATATGCAGTGGCTTTATTTTATTTTTATTTTTTACAATGTTTTTAATTATTTATTTATTATTTGGGGGTTTTGGGAGGTCACTTCCGGCAATGCTGAGGGATTACTCCTGGCTCTGCACTTAGAAATTGCTCCTGGCAGGCTCGGGGACCATCTGGGATGTCAGGAATCGAACTGGGGTCTGTCCTGAATTGGACTCTGGCAAAGCAAGTGCCCTACCACTGTGCAATTGCTCCAGCCCTTATTTTATTGTATTGTATTGTTGTGAGTCTTTTTTATTTATTTGTTTGTTTGTTTGTTTTGGGGTTTTGGGTCACACACTGCTGCGCTCAGGGGTTCTTCCTGGCTCTGTGCTCAGAAATGGCTCCTGGCAGGCTCAGGGGACCATATGGGATGCCGGGATTCAAACCACCGACCTTCTGCATGCAAGGCAAATGCCTTACCTCCATGCTATCTCTCTGACCCCCATATATTTTTATTTTTTAAATAATAATGTTATTCCTGGGGCCGGGCGGTGGCGCTGGAGGTAAGGTTCCTGCCTTGCTTGCGCTAGCCTAGGACGGACCGCGGTTTGATCCCCCGGCGTCCCATATGGTCCCCCAAGAAGCCAGGAGCAACTTCTGAGCGCATAGCCAGGAGTAACCCCTGAGCGTCACAGGGTGTGGCCCAAAAACCAAAAAAAAAAAAAAAATAAATAAAAATAATGTTATTCCTAAAGATACTCTCCATTCTGTGCTATTGCTTCAGCCCCTCCAAACTCCTCAGAGGGCTTTACTTAAAGTGATTATGATCGTGGTGTTGGTGGTGTCGGTAACTATAAGATGAACCTTCTAGCATTTTCTACATCAGCAGGTTTCAAGCTTTTCACTTTAGAATCTTTTTTTTTTTTTTTTTTTGCTTTTTGGGCCCCACCTAGTGACACTCAGAAGCTACTCCTGGCTATGCACTCAGAAATGGCTCCTAGCTTGGGGGACCATATGGGACACCGGGGGGGGGGGCGGGGGGGGGGATCAAACCCAGGTCTATCCTAGGTTAGCACATGCAGGGCAAATGCCCTACCGCTTGTGCCACTGCTCCGGCCCTAGAATCTTTTTTTTTTTTTTAACTAGAAATGGGGGTTGGGTTTGAGGCCACTCCTGGTGCTGCTCCTGGCTACTCCTGGCTCAGTGCTCAGAGATTATGCCTGGCAGTGTTTATGGACTGATTGTTTATGGATGATTTATGGACCAGGATGGGACTGGAATCAGCTGTGTGCCAGGAAGCGCCTTCACCTCTTTCTGGCCCTCCTGTCTATTTTTTTTTTTTTTAATTATTGGAAACTGGGGCCAGAGTGACAGCACAGCAGGGAGGGCATTTGCATTGCATGTAGCCAATCCGAGTTCGATCCCCAGCATCCCATAGGATCCCAAGAACGCTGGTTCCTGATTCAGGAGTGATTCCTGAGTGCAGAGTCAGAAGCAAGTCTTGAGCACCACCAGGTGTGACCCCAAAACTGAAACTAAACTGAACTAAAAATCCCCCTTAAAAGGAAACTCATTGGGGCTGGAGTGATAGCACAGCAATAGGCATTTGCCTTGCACGTGGCCAACCCAGGACAGACCCAGGTTCAATTCCCGGCATCCCATATGATCCCCTGAACCTGCCAGGAGTGATTTCTGAGTGCAGAGTCAGGTGTGTGACCCCCAAAAAAGCAAAAAAAAAATTTTAAAGGAAAGAAGGGGCAAGAGAGATAGTTCAGCAAACAGGACATTTGCCTTCGAGCAGCCAACTTGGGTTCAATCCCCAGCAACCCACGTATTACTGTGAGCCCTGCCCAGAGTGATCCCTAAGCAGAGCCGGGAGTGAGCTCTAAGCACAGAGCCTGGAGTGATTGCTCCAGGGAGCAATCCCTGATGAGCACAGAGAAAGGAATAATCCCTGAGCACAGACCTAGGAGTGAGTCAGCAGAGCAGACTGTGTCTCCTGACCAGTGTGACCTCATCAGGGTGAGACAGGGCTCTGCAGGTGGCTCGTGTGCAGGTGACAAGGGGCACAGAGGCCGCCATGGGGATGGAGGGAACCCCAGTTGTGGGCTGTATGGGGCCGAACATGAGGGAAATTGTGCTCAGGCCTCTCCTGAACCCAACAGGGAACATCTTCCTGGCTGCTGCCTCCCACCTGCCAGAGACAGCACAAGGCATCTGGGTTTCTTAGAGAAAGGGAGACAGGCTGTACCTCCCCAAACTCCGGCAGTGAGAGGGACCCCATCCCAGTACACACCATCTGAGCATACCCCATCTTGCAGAGCAGAGGGGAAGTGGGGACCTATTTCTATTCCATATGTCAGATCTGGCTGAGAGGGGAGAGGCCAAGCAGGAGGAGGAGGTCACACATGTGCAAATTGGGGGTACAGGGTCTGGCCAGCACAAGTCGATCTCTACCCCAGTTTAAAATTAACTGCTTGGGTCAGAGAGACAGCACAGGAGAAGACATTTGCTTTGCAGACCGCGACTGGGTTCGATTTCCAGCATCCCTTAAGGTTCCCTGAGTCTGCCAGGAGTGATTTCTGAGCACAGAGCCAGAAAGAATCCCCTGAGTGCTGCCGGGTGTGACACCAAAGCCAAAAATAAATAAATAAAATAAAATAAAATAAATTAATTTGCTCTGGCCTCACCCACCTCAGACAGGCCTGCCCGGAAAAGTAGGACAGTCACTGCCTAAACAACCCCCTGCCTGGACACCTCACTGTCCCAACTGAGAGCCCCAGCCACTGCCCCATGGCTAGCCATGAGGTGGGGGGGGCAGTCCAGCGCCCCCCACCACCAACTGCCCTGGGAGCAGGCCCCGGGTCCTCCCCCACCAGCAGCAGCAGAGACTGGAAACTTCCCTTCCAGTCCCAGAGGCCTCGCCCAAGGATGGGGCTTTGTTTCCAGCCTTCCCTTGAGGACGGGCCCCAGCAACCAGTGGGTGCCAGGCTCCAGGCTTCCTCCAGGCTCTGAGGTACGGCCCTGAGGCCCCAACAGTGTGGCCCAGGCTCCCTGAAGCCACGCACCCACCATGGCCTGGAGCTTCCTGTCTGAGCACTTCTGTGTCCAGAGACCCCAAAAGGTGAGGGGGGCAGGGCCAGGCCTTCCTGAGGGAAGGAGTGGGGGGAATGCTGGTCCCAAAACAAGGGTGGCCATTGGTGGCTTTGTCTGTCCAGCACCCAGGGTAATGCATAGCCAGAATGCTGGGGTGCAGGGGGAGTTTCTGGGTATGCAGAGGATATGCTGGGGTGCAGGGGATATTCTGAGGTGCAGGGAAAATGCTGGGGACTTGGGGGAAATGCTGGGTGTTTGGGGAAATGCTGGGGTACAGGGGAGATTCTGTGTGTACAGGGGAGATACTGGGGGTCTGAGGAATATTCTGTTGTGCTGTGAGAAATTCTGGGGGTACAGGGAAGATGCTGGGCACTGCTGGGCTCTGCCCCATTTTCTGCCTGCTGAGGGTATCCAGCTGTTCACAGATGCAGAGGAAGTCCTCATCCAGAGGACTGGGCACCTGGAAAGTGCCACAACTGTGGGCTCCGCTAGGACTCCTGTTCTTTAGGCCTTCAGCCCCTTCTGGGGTCTCTATGAATCAGTATCTATTTTACAGGTGATATTGGGCAGGGGCAGTCAGAAAAGGGGGCAGAAGGGATGCAGGGGAACAGGCAGGAAGGAATCCAGGAAGGAGAAGTGTGTGCTGTAGTTAGTGGAGTAAAGCGATGCTTTAAAATGTTTTTGTTTGTTTTGTGGCCACACCCGGCGGAGTTCAGGGGTTCCTCCTAGCTCTCCTGTCAGCGATCACTCCTGGCAGGCTCAGGGGACCCTATAAGGGTGCCGGGGAATTGAACCCAGGTCAGATGCATGCAAGGCAAACGCCCTCTCCACTGTGCTATGGCTCCATTTTAAGTGGTGCTTTCTTATCACCCCCAGAAGGGGTGGGCTTCTGGGGTTCTTCTCATGTTCCAATAGCTTCCACAATTGCTTAGAAATGGTGAGTTTTTGATAGTGCCAGAGTTGAGGCATTTTCAGGCGTCCATTTGGACCCCCTGGGCCCCATACAATCCCCCTAGAGCCACCAGGAGTGAGCCCTGAGCACAGAGCCAGGAGCGATTCCAGAGCACAGAGTCGGGAGTGAGCCCTGAGCACTGCAAGATGTGGCCTCACTGTGAACCCCAAAAGAAATGATGGGTCTCTGTGACTCATAAAGAGAGAAGAGACATCCCCTCCTAGTCCGGCACCCCAAAATGTGCAGTCCAAGGAGGTAGAGCCACTCTGGCCACTACTCACCCCTCCAAGGACTCTGCCTATTTTTGTTTTTTATGTGTTGCTTTTGTTTTGGGGAAGCCATATCTGGTGGTGTCAGGAGCCACACATGGCTCTGTGCTCAGGAATCAGGGGACCTATCGGGCTCAAATCCGAGTGGACTCCATGAAATCCCTGCTATCCTATAGCTCTGCCCCTAACTCTCCCTATTTTATGCTCCAACGGGGTCCTCTGGGAGGCTCCAGAAAAGTGGGCCCAGAAAAGGCCTGATGACAACCACACAGGACCTGCAATCCCAGGACCCGCTCCAGTGCGGTGGATCCCAGCCAGGTTTTGTGGACGCCCCTGCCCGCTGCGGGTCTCACGGCTGGCTCCGCCCAGAACCAAGCCCCTAAATAGCCACGCCCTCTTCCCACGTCCCGCAATCTGCCGGCGGCCACGCCCCTTCGCGAGGCCACGCCCCCAGCGGTCCCTGCCTTTACTCACGTCCTGCAGGGCTACGCTCGGGCCCCGCCCCTGTGAAAGCCCCACTCCTCGCCCGAGGCCACGCCCACAAACGGAGGCCCCGCCCTATGTGGCTACGCCCCGGACAGCAGCTATAAAGTCCGTCCCGCCTAGGCCACGCCCCAAACCGGAGCTATAAAGGCAGGCCCCGCCCCCGGCCCGCCCCTATAAAAGCTCGCCCCACCCAGGCCCCGCCCAGGCGCGCCACCTCCCGGCTCGCCGCTGCTGCCCGCAGCCCGCTGCCGCCCGCCCGCCCGCCCGCCGGACCGTCCTCTGGCATTTCCTGCGGCCCGATCGCCGCCCCTGGAGCCCCGGAGCAGCGATCGCGGTAGGAGCCCGGCCCGGGCGCGTGTCCGTCGGGGTCCCCCGGGGATGGGGACCCCCAGCCGCAGTGTCCCCACCCCACCCCGACTGGCTGGGCGAGGTTGGGGGAGCCCCTGGCAGCTCCCCAAAGCTCCTGCGGGCCTGGAAGGGGCAGCAGGGCCGGGTGGGCCCACGCGAGGGGTTGGGGTCCCGGGCAGCGTCTCCTGCGAGGCCCCAGGCCGGGGTGTGGCCGGGGGGCCTTTAGGGGGACAGTCCCCGCTGCGTCTGGCAGGACATCCTGGGGTCCTGCTAGAGGGGATGGGGTGACATGGGGCCTCAGCAGCTGGGCGGGAGTCCCTTCTGTCCCTGCTGGGTCCCCCCAAGGCCCTGTCCTGCCCCACAACCCTGGGCTGGCCAGCTGGGCTGGGCTGGGCTGGGCTGTCTGCGCTGGACTTGGCCTTCCTTGGACAGGCCTCTCCGCATAGTAGCATAGTAGCGGGTTCTGCCCCCTCACCCACTGACTTGCTGCCCGTCTACACTGCACTGTGTGTGTGAGTGTGTGTGTGTGAGTGTGTGTGTGTGTGTGTGTGTGGTTGTGTGTGGCTGTGTGTACGTGCATGGCCCATCAAGGTGCCTTTTACAGCTGCCCTGGGGGCAGCTGGGCGTCGCCTGGTCGTGGCTTCCGCTCCCTGATGTCCCTCATGGACCCGCAACCCACCCCCACCCCAGGCACCAAGCCCAGCGCGGGCAGGTGTGGACGTGGACGGGTGCGGGTGGATCCCATTGTCTGCCCGCACGTGCCCACCGCAGCCCCTGCCAGCCAAGGGGCACAGGAGGCGGCTGCCACCAGCTGTGTTCTGTGTTGAGGAAGGTGACGAAGCAGATGGACCTGACCCACCGCTTGACCGCCCAGGGCCTCTCCAGGACGCTGCTGAGCAGCTGGGGAGGGAGCCCCCTGGGCCACCACCACCACCACCCCCAGTGTCAGGACCCTCCTTTCAGGGTCACTGGCCAGAGTAGGACTGTGGCCTGGGCCCCGAGGCACAACTGGGCCGCCGGATGGCCAGGACTGGGACTGTCCGAATCTCCCTGAAGCTTCCCGAGCCCCAACGGGACCTGAAAGGAATCTGATGGCAGGGATCTGGCAGGGATCTAGTGGCTGATCTGGTGGCAGGGATCTGGCAGGGATCTAGTGACTGGTCTGATGTCAGGGATCTGTTGAAGGCTGCTCGTGGAAGGGAAGAAAAGTGTGAGCGCCTGCTGGCTGGTGTGAGGACAGGAAGGTTGGTGTTTTCCATTGATGCTGCGCCTCAGCATTGTGAATGTCTGCACACAGACAATGCATCCAAAGACACATACAAGCTGGCTGTGCTGCAAAGGGTGAAGTCCGATGATATCCTGTGAGGTCCCCTTTCTGCCACCCAAGGAGCCCGCACTTCAGGATCAGGATCTTGGGGAAACTGAGGCCTTAGCCACCTCCCTTCCACCCTTGCCAATTTGCCTGAAGTGGGTGCCCTGGGCTCCGTCGGTCCTGTCCCCCTCCACAGCCGTTCTGTGTCCTACAACGATACGTCAGGTTTGCTGGAGGAAGTTTCCACTTTCCATTCCCAAGAATTTGGGAGTGGGGAGGATAGGGACTGGATCTTCCATTAACCCCAACCTGCTGCCCCCTGTAGCCCCCCACCCAGTCCAGGGCACGCGCATGACTTGGAACTGTCACCAACACCCAAACTGCTTGCTTCAGGCTGAGTCTGCCCCTCAGTGGGGCTTGGAACAGGAGCTGAGTGGGGGGTTCTGGTACCCCATATGCTCCCCACTGTCCTTGAGCTCCACTTTCCTCCATACAGAAGCAGAGCAGCCTGTGAGGGGAATGAGCCACGTAGGCCTATGTGGTCCTATGTGGATGATGCTGAGTGTGGCCAAGAGCCCACACCCTGCACCCCACACGCACCCCACGGCCCCAGTACCTCTCCCACCATCCCAGATGGCTGGCAAACACTCCTCCTTGGAAGCCCAGAGGTGCCAATCTCTGCCCAGGCCGGTGCCCCCCAGGAGATGGTGCTACTGAAGTGAGCTGAGCCTGGTGGGAGGAGCGAACCCCCAGAGGTACTCAGACACATGGCCTCGGACACGAGGGAATACTAGCAGACGAGGGTGATGATGTTTCCTGCTCAGCATGGCCAACGGTTCCCTCAGGAGCGGATCCTACTTGGGCCCTGGGGTACTCCCCACCCATCCACCCACCTACCCACCCACCCACAGACTGCAGCTCAGACTTGCAGTCGCTCCCCCAATGCCGTTTAATGATGGGGCACCTCCTTCCTCCGCCCTGTCCTTTCCTCTGGCTATTTTTAACACCCAGTGCTGGGTCAGGCTGTTTATCTAAAGGCCCTGGCCCAGGGCTTGCCACCGGGCACCCACATCTTCCGGCCACGCTTGGCAGGTCCCAAGGGTGCAGCAGAGATACAGCCCAACACGACAGTCCCGGCTGTGATTCTTGACATGATGCCCCATCTTTGGGGCTGTAGAAATGTCCAGGTGGTGGAGCAGCTCCCCTGTGGCCCCTCCCTGGTGACCTGTGCCTCCCCTCAGGAGTCGCTGTTTCTGGTGGCCATGTCCCCCTCACCTACCCACCCCCGCTTCTACTCCTGGACATGGGATAGTCAGGCATTGGATGTGCTTATCATGCTAAGTGTGTGAGCTGCCCGCAGGCCCATGGACTCACCCCGCCACCCTGCATGATTCCCAAATGCCACCAGGATGCAGTTAAAATGCTTTGCTTTTATTTCCAGTTTTTGGCCCACACCCAGTAGTGCTCAGGGGTTCCTCCTGGCTCAGTACTCAGGAATCACTCCTGATGGTTCTCGGGGACCCTTTGGGAGACCGGGGATCCAACCTGGCCGGGGTGTATTCGAGGCAAGCACCTTCCCTGCTGTATTATCACTCCAGCCCCCAAGATATTTTTGTTTGTTTGTTTGTTTGTTTGTTGTTTGGGGTCACACCTGGTGGTGCTCAGGGATTTCTCCCGGCTCTGCGCTCAGAAATCATTCCTGGCAGGCTTGGAGGACCCTAGAGACGCTGGGGATCAAAACAGCTTCAGTTCCTGTTTCTTTGATGTTATTGTCTCTTGTTTTTAGTTTTGCAAACTGGAATGAGGAGAGCAAAGGGGTTGAGGCTGTGACTATTGGAACTTCACTTTGTCTATTCTTAGGGGAGCTGAGTTGTGTGGGTGAAGGGTGAAGGGTCACCGTGTGGGTACCTGGAATGGGAGTGGAACAGTTAGACAGAGGGCCGCGCCCTAGGGAGGTGTCCAGCATCATTGGGGGCGCCTGCCGGGATCTGGGGTGATGTGCAGTTTGGGACCCGGCAACGGACAGTAACTATCCTGGAGACACCCACACATTCTGCTCTCCCAGTCCAGTGCTCCCTGCACTCGGTGGACGCCCCATGAGGCCTGGAGCCTGGGTCTGGCCCCTCCCTGCTGTGGCTCTGCCCCACGCCTCTTCCCTGGGTGCCGGGTGTGCCCCACTGCAGGCCTCTGGGCAGGTCGGGGTGGGGAGAGACCGAGAGAAAAAGAAAGTCCCAAGAGAGAGTGAGAGAGAGAGAGAGCTGTGATCACAGTGGCATGTTTACCTGGAAACAGAAAAACATTACTCTATCTAAAAAGGGCCTCCCTGAGAAAGGAAGGGACAGCATGGGCCTTCCTGGGAGATCATGTTTAGGTGTTAGAGGTGCACATATATGGTGTGTTATGTGGTCCTGAGCCCTACCAACACTCAGCCTGGAGTCCATTGAGGGCAGGTGATCAGAGAGAATGTCCCGCCCGAAGAGCACATGGCTCTGTGGACATGGTGGACCCGATGCTGGCCACAATGCTGCAGGGCTAACAGGAGGGTCTGGATGCACATATGGGAGCCCCAAACTCCCATGGCAGGCAAAACCAGCCAGGCTGATCCCATCCACCATCATCATGAGAAGCCCCCTCCCTCCTGCAGGAACTCCTCCTGTGTTGCTCAGCCTGGAGCGTCTCCCCACCCCCAATGAGGATCTTTCAGTCCAAACCAAAAAGAGGGGCTGAGGAGGAGGATGACTCTAAGGAGGAGGAAGTGGACGAGTGTGATTCTGAGGAGCTGGGCCTGGAGCAGGCTTGAGGGAACAGGGGTCCAAAGGGTAGCTTTGAGGCTGACCCCACCTGGGTCTCAGCCGTGTGGTTGACTTGAGGGTGCCCAGGGTGGCACAGAACCCTGAGACCTCAGCCGCCCCCCTTCCCAGCAGAATGGGCAAAAGCCTGGTCCAGAGCCAGCCGAGTCCCACCCAGCTGACCCTGCGGTGTGGCTGGACGCCAAGTTCTGACAGAACCAGTTTCCCTGAGCCACAGACGGGGTGGGGGGAGACTAGGCCACCCACAGTCCAGCAGGAGGAGGGGACAGGGGAGTTTCTTGGCTGGTCATGCCCAGAAAGGTTGGGAAGCCAGGGTGCCCGCATGTGCCCACAAGATGGTGGTGCCTGAGCCAGAGGCCTCAAAGCCCCCGTAAATGGGGCTGGAGAGGTCACATGACAAGTGGGCTAGGGAGTGGAGTATCATGGAAATAGGGAGTCATGGAGGAGAGATGGAGCTGGGGCACATGTGACCAGAGGGGTGCAAAGTGAGCCCTGCCCCAGGTTCTTCCAGCCCAGCGCTGAGCTCCATGCAAAGGGCCTGGGGTTTGGGGCTCAGACCTCATGGGGTCCAGCTCATGAGGGCACTGCTGGGCAGGGCTAGCCAGGCCTCACACCCTCAGCTCTTTCCTACTCTCAGGAAAGTACTGGCCGGGAAACTGGGTGAACGGAATCGGGGCAACAACCATCCTGGGGAGACCTGGCATCTGCCAATACAGACAGGAGGCTGAGAACAGAGCTCCAAGCGCCATATTCTAAGACGGGGAAGCGTGGTGTCCATGGCCTTCAGTTTGCAGGCCTAGGGTGCACATGTGGGCGGTAGCTGCTGGGGTCTGGCTTCTGGCTTGCAGTTCCCTTTCTTTTAAAAAGGGTTTTTCCAGAAGCCAGAATGATAGCACAGCTTCCTTTGCATCCCATAGGGCCACCTGAGTCCGCCAGGAGTGATTTCTGAGCTCAGAGCCAAGAGGAATCCCTAAGCACTGCCGGTGTGGCCCCAAAACCAAAACAAATAAAAGGGGGTTGGTTCCAGGCCAGAGACAACACAGCAGTGAGGGTACTTGCCTGGCGCACAGCCAACCCAGGGTCGATCCTGCATCAACCCTAAGCATCACCGAGTATGACCCAAAAGCCATCCAAGAAAATGAAAAATAAAGGGGTATGGGGCCGGAGCAATAGGGGGTCCCCTAAACCCCCTTCCCAGAACCTCAGTCCAGTACCCAATGTTTCTGGGTTCACTCTGCAGGCAAAGACCTCCTGCCCCCACAGTCCTACCCCAAAGCCCTAGAACTGCTTCTGAAATGCCGGAACCGTGCATGTTCCTGCCCATACTCAGCATGGCGCTGCTTTTCCAGAACCTTCCAGCCGGCTTTTTGCCTCCACCACAGGCTCTATGACCAGTGCCCAGGGCCCTCAAGGAGCACACTTGAGCTTCAGGGGCGCCCAGCACTAGCCTTGGTCCACGTCAAAAGTGCCCAACTGGGAGGAAGTGCCTGTGTGGGTGGGGTGATCGGATCTGGGAGGTTCAGTCCCCTGGGACCCACCTGAACAGTGGGAGGAAACGGGTTACCCCAGGGACCTGGCCACCTCCTCCTCATGTTTCCTTGGCAGGGTTGCCCCCTGACTATTCGGAAGGTCCCCCACTCCCGGATCGAGCAACAGTCCTGAGTGACATACTGGGCAGGAGGAAGTGGGCCTGGCCAGAGAGTGTCCCCAAGTGTCCCAAACTTTGGACTGAAGCCATCCCACAGCTGAGGGGGTGCATTACACCTCTAGGAGCCAGAGTTGCCTCCATGTGGTGGGGGAGAGACTGGACAAAGGGGCTCTGTCCTGGATATGCCCTCCCCGTGTCCTGGCCTCTGCCCATCATCTCCCAGCACTATCTGAGGATGATCCTGTCCCCCCAGTCTGCTTCCAGACAGGGGATGGAGGTATTACCAAAGAAGGGGGTGGGGTGCAGCCGGCTGATTGGGCCAGGGTCAGCCCTTAGCACCCCACCCACCCATACTTAGGTGGCCTGAGTCAGCGACAAACACCAGTCGCCATTTCCTGTCCCGCCCTGGGCTCTGAAAACCCTCCTTCCCTCCCTCCCACCATGCCCTCCAGATGCCAGTCCCAAAGCACAGGAATGAGATTGGGAGGGGGGTCGTTCTGGCACACCTGAGAAGGACCGGGATGGCTCCAGCCAGGAAAGCTCACTCACTCCAGTCACTTGGCCTCTGGGGCCCTGGTTTCTGCTTTTCCAAATGGGTGTGACTGCCAGGAGTGATTCCTGAGTACAGACAGGTGTGATCCAAAAACAAGCTCCCCCCCAAAAAAATGGGACTCAATTTGCTGCCCACCCTTCCTGGGTTTGCAGGAGGGCTCAGCAGTTTCCCACACGGCCTAAATGAAGTTGGGGGAGGGGGCTGAGGACACACCCAGCGGCACTCAGAGGTCACTCCTTTGCTCTTTGCTTAGGATTCACTCCTGGCAGGCTCAGGGGTCCCTATGGGATGCCGGGGATCGAACCTGGGTCAGTTGCATGCAAGGCAAACGCCCTTCCCTCTGTGTTCTAGCTCCAGGCCCATGTGCTGTAATTTTAGAATGTTTCGCTGTTCTTGAGGGCCAGTGTGGGGGCTGGTTTCTGGGGTGTGACCAGCCTGCCTCTGTCCCCACCAATTAATGGGGACTCCCAGGGCCCAAACCACACCTTCCTGCCCCCCTTCTCTGGAACAGCTAAGTGACCAAACCAACTGGCTGGTGGTGGGAGTGCCACAGTGTCTCCTAGTGGCAGCTCAGCCCATGCCCGCTGTCTTGGCATCCCCGGTAGGCCTGCAAGGGACTTGCCCTCACCCCATTGCTCAGCAAAAAAACCCCAAACACCAGTTTATAAATAGCAGCTCAAAGACAGCTTGGACCCCCTCCCCTGCTCCCTGGCCCCCAGTGAAGTAAGGGGAGGAAGATGGTCCTGAGCAGGACCACGCCACTGAGTGGCCAGGCTCAGGGCTTGGGTCCCCCGAGAAGGACTGTGAGCCCTGCCTCTGCTGGACCTGATGAGGACCTCTGACCTTTCCACAGCGCCCTTCATCCCAGAAGCCCCACAAAACCTCCCTCGGCCCCCTCTTGTCTCCCAGCCCAGAAGCCAGCACTGGGGGATGGAAGCAGTAGGAAGCGAGGTTCATTGAGAAAGGAACAGGGTGGGCACCCTGGAATCTGCCTCCCCAAAAAGACCATTTCAGCTGCGTGTGGGATGTAAGGAGGCACTGGCTGGTCAGCCACGGGGGCGAGAACAATCCAGAGGGCACTGCCAGCCCTGGAGTGGGGGTTCGGAGTTACTGAGGCACATAAAAAGCCTCTGTAGGGGACACAATTGGTGGGGGTGGCCCTGCAGAACATGGACTGGAGCCACTTGGATGATCCTTCCCCCATTTCTGTGGCCAAACTATCCCCCAGAATTTGGTAATGTACTCCCGGCTCAGTCTGCACAGCTAGGCAGGGTTTCAGGGAGTGGAAATCGGGGTCCTGGATAGAGGGGACAGGGCTGTCGGGAGGATTGAGGCACCAAACTGCTGGGTCATGCCTAGTCTGTGGGGACATCGGTAGTGGTGCTGCTCACTTGAATTGTGCTCAATTCGATGTCTGTCCCATAAGGTCTTTCAGTCAGTGACCTATCATAAGTGCCGTGTGGACATGAGGGGGTCAGGGGAAGAAGGGGGTCAGGGTTATTGGCATGTCAGAAGCACCTCGGAAGGAAGGAGAGAGGAAGAGAAAGAAGAGGGGAGGAGATGTGAAGAGGTCGGATGGATGGGTGAGTGGGTAAGGGAAGGATGGTGGGTGGAAGGAAGGGACAATGGGTGCATGGCTGGGTCCAGCAATGGGGGATCAATCACTTGCTTATCGAGTGGATGGATGATTAAGATGGATGGATGGATGGACAGACGGACAGACAGACAGACGAATGGGTGGGTGGATAAATGGATAGATGAGTGGACGGATAGATTGATGGATGCATGGGTGAATGTGGATGGATAAATAGATGGATGGTTGATAGCTGCATGGATGTATGAAGGATAAGTGATGGGTGGACGGATAGTGGATGGACAGTGGGTTGTTGGATGGGTGAACATGTATATCAATGTCTGATCATGGGTGGATGGACACTAAGTGGATTAATGGTGGCTGCCATAGACTGTATCACCAGGACCCTCTGCCCCAGACTCCAATTTTATCACTATGGACTGGCAGAGGGACCCCCCCAGGCCAGGGGGTTGGGGAGCACTCAGGGAGCCACTGATCCTAACTGTAGCACTGGACCCCCAAGTACAGCAGGGGCACAGAGGAGGTCCCAGTGCTACCAACAGATAACCCCATTGCTTCAATGACCCCGGCCCAGTCCTCCCCATCACAGTAGGATGGGCTTGAGGCCCAGCCAGCCAGCCATCACAGGGGCCATGTTGGATGGCCCTGCCCCCCACCAGTCCTGGTCACCCTATCACAGCTGACCGGGCTGGTGGCCCCGCCCACTCCATCACAGAGGCAAGTTGGTGTGGCCCCGCCCCTTACCTGCCCAGCTCACCCTATCACATCTGGCCACGTAGGGTGACCCCGCCCCATCACCCTCCCTGGCTGCAGGGGGCGGGGCTGGAGGGCAGTTTGGCCTGGACCCTCATGTGGCCGCCCTAGGGAGGGGCCAGAGCGACCCTGACCTCACGCAGACCCCAGAGGAGCCATGACTTCCTTCTGCAAATGGGCTAGGCTCCCCCAGGCCGCACCATCCCTGACCATCCCGGCACCTTGGCCCTGCACAGGGTAGGACTGAGAGGCAGTTGAAGGGGACAGGCAGGAGGAGGCAGCACTCATTGGTCACAGTCCCTACATGAGGCCAGGGGGCCATTGAGGGGCATGGCCAGCAGGAAGATGGGCTGGATCCTAGGATGGGGAGAGCGGGGGTTTGGGGAGGTGAGTGGGGGGGGGTCTTGTCTTGCTGACTGGGCGCTGAGGGGCTAGCCTGGTCACAGCTTGTCCCATGGCCAGACACTTGGGGTCTGATTTGGGTATTGGTTGGCTGGCACAAACACTGGGGAGCCTGTCCCACTTACCGGGCACTGGGAGGCTGGCCCAGACACTTGGGGTCTTGTCCCACTGACCAGGACTGGGGGGCTTGCCCAGACACTGGGGGGGCTTGTCCCATGATCAGGCACCGGAGGGCTGATCCTGACACTGAGGGGGGGCTTATCCGGGCATGGCCAGACACTGGAGGGTTTGTCCCGCTTACCAGGCACAGGGGGGCTGGTCCGCACTTACCAGACACTGGGTGGGGGGGGCTTGTCCTGCTTACCAGGCGTTTGAGCTGAAAGCCCTGAGCTTCCTGCTGTTTAGCTGGAGCTGGGGCGGGGGGGTTGAGGACCAGATCTGGGGGCTGCACTATCACAGGGTCAGGCCAGTCCAGTGCCAGCCACCCCCACCCAGGCCCATCTATCTTCTTGATCTGAGCCCCCCCAAGGGCAACCCCCCATGCTCACATCAGGGACCCCATTAGCCAGCAATGTGCGGGATGGGCCCCCTTGGAGGTAAGCAGGTTCTGCAGAGCTGCTCAGTGCTGGGTGCTGGAGGACCTGACCACCTCTGGGGCTCCCGCTGGGCACATCACCTCAAGGGCCCCCCTTATTGCCCCTGCACTGAGCGGAGCCCATGTCTGTTGATGAGCTAAACTGAGACCTCAAATGTGACTTACTGCCTTCCAGAAACCCCCCTGCGGCCCCGCCATGAAGGAGGAGGCCTTCCTGCGACGCCGCTTCTCCCTGTGTCCTCCCTCCGTCACCCCGCAGAAGGGAGAGCCCCGAAAAGTCGCCCGCAACCTGATCCTCGGAGGAGAAACTGAGCTCGGGCCTCTGAGCACAGGTGACCCCATATTCCAGCCTCTGCCCTGTGCCCCCCACCCCAGTCTCTGCCCTGTGTCCTGCCCCCACTCATGCCTCACTTACAGGGAAGGACATGGAGCCCAACGGCCTGTCGCTGCTTAAGGATGACGGACCCCCAACGTCAGGCTCAG
>NC_064856.1:113903512-113918336 GCF_024139225.1 Suncus etruscus
GCCACCAAGCTGCCTGTGAGAATCGTGTGGACAGAGGGAGGGACAGGGCATGGAGGTGGCCGGGTGGTGCCAGGAAGGGGCGCTGATTAACAGCGAAGGAGGGGCCATGGGCACCTCTGAGGATGAGGGTTCACAGTGGGGCAGGAGGTCACAGGGTCACAGAAGCTCATAGAGGCTTCCCAGGCTTGTCAGTGTCCCCAACATCCAAGTCCTGTCCCTCAGAGGTTGGGGTGTTACACACCGTCTGCCATGGGTCTTCTGGGGTGCAGGCCGGCTGCTACTTCACGCCCACCCGTCTTGGCGCAGGGAGGGAAACTGAGCCCTGCACCATCCCACCTGGCTCTAAGGGCATCTTTGTGGTGACAAGCCAATGACCGATGTCCCTGTACTGGACAGTTGCCTCCCCTTGGGCCCTGAACATTCCCAGCACCCAGGCGAGCACCCTAGTCCCTTCTTTCCTGCAGGACGCCAGGCTGTACAACGGTTCTGACAAGGAAGGCATGTCCTCCGCCACCAAGGTCACCAAGAAAGAGACTCTCAAGGTGAGCTCGGGGACACAGGCCTGGAAGTGGGAGGGCTGTTTGCTGCATCACTGCACACCCGGGTGGCACCTGATGGGGGTGGTGGTCGGTGGAGGCCATGGGGGCTGGAGACCTGGCACCCCGAGACAACCTGTACCCCCACAGGCACAGAAGAAAAACTACCGACAGGAGAAGAAACGGGCCTCCAGGGAGCTTCTCAGCGCCCTCACCGACCCCCGGGTGGTTATCATGGCTGACAACCTGAAGGTAGGGCCCCAAGTGCCTGAACAGGTAGGCACCACAGCCCTGCGCCTCAGTTTCCCCTCCAGAGAGGAAGGTAGGAACCAGGGCGATAGCACAGTGAGGAGCCCATTTGCTTTGCACATGGCCTAGCCGGTTTGATCCCCAACACCCGAAGTTCCCAGGAGTAATTTCTGAGCACAGGACGAAGAGGAACCCCTGAGCACCGTCGGGTGTGGCCCCCCAAAACAGAGAAACAAGGAGTAATTCTTCAATGCAGAGCCAGGAGTGACCCCTGAGCATCCCCGGTGTGACCCCTAGACAAATCAAAGCGAAAGTTGGAAGGCTGAGCTGTCACTTCCCTGTCATAGCCAAGGCTGGTTTGCCAGGAGCCTGAGCGGGCCGTGAACTTGGGTGGCAGCTGCCCTTCTCCTCCTCTGCCCCATCCCAGTGCCCTCTAACTCGTTGCCCGCAGGTGCGGGGGACCCTCAAGAGCTGGACCAAGCTGTGGTGCGTGCTCAAGCCCGGGGTGCTGCTCATCTACAAGAGCCCCAAGGTGGGCCAGTGGGTGGGCACCGTGCTGCTGCACTGCTGCGAGCTGCTCGAGCGGCCCTCCAAGAAGGACGGCTTCTGCTTCAAGCTCTTCCACCCGCTCGACCAGTCCGTGTGGGCCGTCAAGGTCGGTCCATAGCTAGGGCGGCCCCTGTCTCCGCGCGCCCCCCGGCGGCCACGGTGGGTCGGTGCAGGCGCGGGACTCATCACCCCCTGGAGGTTACAGCGGGCTAGTGCAGGCAAGGGGCTCAAAGCGCCCTCTGGAGGTGACAGTGGGTCAGTGCTGATCAGGGGGGTTCATAGCGCCCCCTGGAGGTGACAGTGGGTTAGTGCAGGCAAGGGGCTCAGAGCACCCCCTGGAGGTTACATTGGGCCAGTGCAAATCAGGGGCTCAGAGCGCCCCCTTGAGGTCGTGGTGGGCCAGTGCAGACCAAGGGCTCAAAGCGCCCCCTGGAGATGACAGTGGGTCAGTGCAGACCAGGGGCTCAGAGCGCCTCCTGATGGTCACAGTAGGCCAGTGCAGACCAAGGGGTCAGAGCGCCCCCTGGAGGTGACAGTGGTTCAGTGCAGACCAGAGGTTCAAAGCGCCCCCTGGAGTTCACAGTGCATCAGTGCACTCCAGGGGCTCAGAGCGCCCCCTGGGGGTCACAGTAGGTCAGTGCAGACCGAGGGCTCACAGCGCCCCCTGGAGGTGACAGTGGGTCAGTGCAGACCAGGAGCTCAGAGCGCCCCCAGGAGGTCACATTGGGTCTGTGCAGGGAAGGAAATCAGAGCGCCCCCTGGAGGTCACGGTGGGTCAGTACAGACCAAGGGCTCAGAGCGCCCCCTAGAGGCTGCACAGGGCCTTTCAGGGCGAGGCAGGCAGGTTGGCAGCAGGCCCTTTGGGTTGCCTTGGTTCTGCCAACCCAGATTCAACCCCAACATTACATCGAGTCCCTAGAGTCCCCTGGGAGTGACTCCTTAGCTCCACTGGGTGTGTCCCCAATTCCCAAATGCCTTGAAAAACCATAAAATAACAGTTTCATCCACTATTCCCCACTCATGCCCAGACACTGATAGTTCCTTGAACCCATTTGTTCCATCTCTGAGACTCGGCTCTGCTGCGTGTCCCATGGTGTGATTCAGCCCAGGACACCCGGGTCGGGAGTGCTCAGGGCTCACTCAGTGCCACCCAGAGGGGCTGCGGCCACTGTGTCCTGGCATCCCCGAGATGCCCGGGTGACGTCTCTACGTGTCCCCGTGGCTGAGTCCTGGACTGTGTCCCTGTCCACAGGGCCCCAAAGGCGAGAGTGTGGGCTCCATCACACAGCCACTCCCCAGCAGTTACCTCATCTTCCGGGCCGCCTCCGAGTCAGATGGTGAGTGATTTATGGCACCCCTGAGAATGAGGGGTTCCCCCGTGCCCCCCAGGACTCATCCAACCCACACCCTTCAGTGTTTGTAGCTCTTATATAGGGATCCCCTGAGACCACAGGCCTGTCATTCATCCAACTGGCTGCACCTCAACTTCCCCCAAGGGCACCTTTGGAAGATATTACTCATCTTCTCCGGCACCGTTGCACAATCCTGGGAAGGTGCCAGAAAATAGGTGTCAAGGTGCCAGGAGGAGCCAGTGCTTCTCTCCACAGCTGATAGATGTAGAAATTGAGGCACAGGGCCTCATGGAGGTAAGGCGTCTTGCCTTGCATGCAGAAGGTCAGTGGTTCAAATCCCGGCATCCCATATGATCCCTTGAGCCTTCCAGGAGCAATTTCTGAGCGTGGATCCAGGAGGAACCCCTGAGCGCTGCCAGGTGTGACTTAAAAACAAAACAAAACAAAATTGAGGCACGGCCACACTAACCCTAGATAGACCAAGGAATCCACCAGGACTCACAATGCCCCCAACTGTGCTGATGAGCATGCTACTCCAGTGGCCACTTCCGGGACTGTCGCTGCTCCTCTCAAGTGCTCGAGCTCAGGTCCCTTCCCCAGGCAGCTTGGGTGTTCCTGTCCTGAAGTCCTGCCAGCTGGTGACTGGGTGACCTGAGTCCCTGTTGTTCTGTCCTCATTTCACACCCAGCACTGAGCAGGCCCGTGTGAGCCCCAGAGTGCAGGCCAGAGGTGGGGAGAGGCCAGCAGAGAGGCCATCGGACAGGCACCAAGAGCCTCATGGTCAGAGGAGAGAGGGCAGCCACGATTTTTAAGCATCTCAGGGAGGACTTCCTGCAGGAGGAAGCCTAAGAGTAGGTTCAGGCCTTGTGTAGGAATACACCAAGTTGGGTGTGAAATTATTTTTGAAGCCACATTATCTCAACAAACAGAACCAACAACACAGCGTTTAATGCCAATCTGCAGCTTAGAGGGCCTTCAGACAATGACACGGACCCCAGTGTGAGATAGGGCCATATTCAAACTTTTTCTTTCTTTTTTTTTTTTTTTTTTTTTTTTTTGGTTTTTGGGTCACACCCGGCGGCGCTCAGGGGTTAGTCCTGGCTGTCTGCTCAGAAATAGCTCCTGGCAGGCACGGGGGACCATATGGGACACCGGGATTCGAACCAACCACCTTTGGTCCTGGATTGGCTGCTTGCAAGGCAAACGCCGCTGTGCAATCTCTCCGGGCCCATATTTAAACTTTTTCAATTTGCGGGGGCATAACCAGCGCTGCTCAGGGGCACTATGCTCTATGTTCTATTGCTTTATGCTCAGGTGTCATTTCTGGTAGTGCCCAGGGGACTATATGGGATGCCAGGGATCTAATCCTGGTCAGTCACAGGCAAGCAAGTGCCCTCGCCACTGTGCTTTTTGCTCTAGCTCTACACAATTTTTTTTTTTTTTTTTTTTTTTTGGCTTTTGGGCCGCAACCGCCAGTGCTCATAGGTTACTCCTGGCTCTGCACTCAGGAATTACTCCCAGTGATGTTCAGGGAACCCAGTGGGATGCCGGGGATCAAACCCAGGTCTGCTGCATGCAAAGCAAATCCTTCCCTGCTATGGTATCACTCTGGTCCCATACAATTTTCTTTTAATGCGGTCATTTTTTCTCTTACCACTTAGTTGTGCTAAGCTATATCAAGTAAATTATTCCTGCCTGCCAAGGGGCAGGCTTTGGGAGGTTGGGAAAGTGATGGTCAGGTTGAAGGGACTGTTACAGAGGTGGGATTGGTGTTTGAATAGTGAGTTTCAGAAGTTTGGGGGGTTTTGGGCGGGGGCACAACCAGCAGTGCTCAGGGGTTACTCCTGGCTCTGCGCTCAGGAATCACTCCTGGCAGGCTCAGGGGACCATATGGGATGCCGGGAATCGAACCCAGGTCCGTCCCAGGTCAGTTGCGTGCAAGGCAAATGCCCTACCGCTGGGCTATCTCTCCAGCCCCCTGAGTCCCAGAAGTAATTGTGAAGAGTGAATCTGTAATCTAGTGTCTTAAATAAAGCAATTAAATATAGAGAAAAATAAAAGACAGAAACAGAAAGGCCTGGTATTAGGATACAAACCCTGTCCTAGTGAGCCCCTACATGTAGTAGACACAGGTAGGATTTCTCCCAGGGAAGAAACTCCCCATCCTGGGAAGCTGCAGACCACCTTGCCCGTGCCCAGTTGGTGCACTTGAAGGGGCCCAGGGCACGCCCACCTCAGGGGTGCTCTTGAGGGTCAGGCCCATGGCTGTACCCTCAGACATTCTTTCTGCACTGCCCCATCCCTGAAGCCCCTCACTTCCTAGTGAGCCGTGAGCACATGTGGGCGGCCCCAGGGTTGAGGGACCTCACTCTGGAATGAGGGCTGTCTTCCACAGGCCGCTGCTGGCTGGATGCCCTGGAGCTGGCCCTGCGCTGTTCCAGCCTTCTGCGACTCAGCACTGGCAGGCAGGGCCGAGATAGCCGAGAGGGGGACCCGGGGTCCTCGCCCGACGCCTCCCCGTCCTCCCTCTGCGGTCTGCTCTCCTCCACCTCCGTCCCCACCGACCAGGACTTATTCGCGTGAGCTGCGGGTGGTTCATGTCTTCTGCATGGAGGGGCGGCGTGGGAGCTCCAGAGAGCTGAGCCCCCAACACACAGGGGTGTGGCCTCTGGGGCAGCACCCAGAACTCAGCAGGGTTCAGGGACTCACCCCACCCTGCTGCTCACAGGCTCAATGGCTCCTCCCTGGACCACGATGCCTTTTCTGACAAGTCAGAACGAGAGAATGTGGAAGACTCGGACCCAGATGCAGAGACCCAGGAGGGCCGCTGCCCGCAGGCCCATGGGGAGAGCAAGCCGCCGGACACCCAGGAACACCCAGCATGCATGGGAACCACATACGTAGAGCAGACTGAGGAACTTGAGGAGGTGAGCCCCGGACATCACCACCTCCTCACCCCACACACAATGGCAGGCAGGATTTGGGGATTGCAGGCAGGAGCTGCTGCAGGGAGGACAGGAGTCTGGAACTATTCAGAAGTTTTTACCAAGCTGTAGGTCCCTCTAGAGAAGGAGGCAACAGGAGCTGGGGGATGGGGGGGGGGACAATCATCTGCTATGCCTGCGGGTCAGGTAGATGCCAGCATAAAGGACCACAGGCCGGGCACCCCAGTCTCAGCTGAGCACAAGTATGTCTGAGATGAGCCTGGGAGAATGGTGTGGAAGGAAGGTGGGCGTTGCGGGGAGGGCTCTTACAGGATCCCACAGAAGACAAAGACGAAACAAGGGGAGCCTCCAAATTGGCCATCGCTGGCTCACCCTAGGGTGTGTCTGTTTCCCCAGACCCCTTCTTACATACAAAGCTGTCCGGGCCAGTTCTTGAGTATCAGGGGCTATAGGTAGACTCCCCTATGATGCCCCCCACTATCCATCTCACACCAGTGGGCGTGACCCGGGCAACTCATGGGCCCCTACATCCATCCAGCCAGTAGAGGAGGATGAGCGCTGTGTTGGGGCATCTCCCACTCACCCCCCCCAAATCCCACCCAGGACTTCTCCCCAGGGGTGTTTCCTGGAGCCATATCCTGCCACACCCTGGGCATAGGCATGAGGCTTGAGGCCACAGAAGGCCCAGCTGTCAGGAAAAGGGGGTTGGGGCTCCCCCAGGCACGAAGGGGCTTGAGCCTCCTCGGTGGGAGGTCACCCCGTGTCCAAAGCCCCACCATGAGACCCAGCCCTGAGAGCAGTCTCCCCGCCCCTCCCCCCCCATAGCTGGACAACAAGGACCACGAGGAGCCCGTGTGGGAGGAGGGCCGGAGCCTGGTGTGGGCATTGCTTCGCCAGCTCCGGCCTGGCATGGACCTGTCCCACGTGCTCTTCCCCACCTCCGTGCTCGAACCCCGCTCCTTCCTGTGCAAGCTCGCCGACCACTACCACCACGCTGACCTGCTGTCCCGGTGAGCCAGGAAGGGGGGATACGACGCCCCAAGCTACAGCAGGGGAAACCAAGGCACCTCCATCCTGCCTAGCCCATGGTAGTTTTCAGAGCCCAGGACAGAGCTCACCCCCTTTTTCCTCAGTGATCCCATCTCTTGGGGGGCCTCTGTGCACCTCAGACCTGAGCCCTCTGAGGCTGGAGCAGGGGTGTGTCTTGGAGTTGTACAGAGGGCGCTGGGGAGGAAGACGCTCCCCCCATCCCAGCCTCCAGCCTGTGCCTTTGCAGGAGACACTGCAGTTGGGGAGTCAGGGAGGCGGCTGGAAGTAGGGGTGTCCCCGGCCTGGTTGACAGCTCTGTGTCCCCACAGGGCAGCTCAAGAGGAGATGCCCTACAGCCGTTTCAAGCACGTGTTGCGATGGTACCTGTCTGGTTTCTACAAGAAGCCCAAGGTGAGAAACAGGGGACCCTTGTGTCTGTCCTAGGTTGTGGTCTCTCCATCCTGAGCCACACACACGCGCACACACACACACACACACACACACACACACACACACACACACACACACACACACCACGGACTCCGGAGGCCCTTCCCAAGGTCCTGGAAACTCTAGTCTCCCTGAGTCTTATCCTCTGAGCACCCCAAAGCCCCCTTAGACCAACACAAGGCTCATTGGTCTGCAGCCCTCCACGCCAAGCCCTGCCCCCAAATCCCACTACAGAAGGGCCAGAGCCATAGCACAGCAGTAGGGCATTTACCTTGCATGAGGTCAACCCAGAACAGACGCCAGTTCAATTCCTGGCATCCCATCTGGTTCCCCCAAGTCTGCCAGGAGCAATTTCTGAGCACAGAGCCAGGAGGAACCTCTGAATGCCACCGGGTGTGGCCCCAAAACAAAACAAAACAACAAAAAAGAGATAGAACTTTGAAATCATATGCTGAGTACCTATTCGTTAGGGCAGGCAGCAAAACTGAGGCCCAGAGTCTCATGGGAGGTCTCATGCAGCTCAGGGCTCCCCCCAGGAGGTTTCTAGGGCACCCACTTAGTCATGCTGAGTGACAGCACGTAGGATGTCTGGGCAGAAGAGGCCTTCCCGGATGACTTTTCAGAGGAGGTGGCTGCATCCACAGGACTATGGGCTTCAGACACGGGTGCAGGGTCAGGTCAATGGGCCTGCCTATGAGGAATTAAAGGAAGTAGAAAGAGGGGCCTGAGCAAGCGCACAGTGAGGAGGGCCTTTGCCTTGCGCACGGCCATCCCAGATTCAATCCCTAGCATCCCATACATTTTCCTGAGCCTGCCAGGAGTGAGTTCCTGAGCACAGAGCCAGGAGTCACCCCTGAGTGCTGCTAGGTGTGGCCCAAACACAAACAAAACAAGGAAATGGGAAGAGGTCAGGTTTGCGGGAGCTTCTCAAGGCCCCAGCAGGCGACCCTCCGGAGCAGACATTTCTGAGGTGCTGGGATCTCTGTTTGAGGGGGACAGGAGCCCACACTGAACTGCTGAAATGACCTGAAGGGACGGAGGCATGGAGGGGCTCAGCCAGACATGAGACAAAGGAGGGTAGAGGAAGTTGGAGGGACAGGACAGAGATGGAGCCCCAGGGAGTCCGGAGGCAGGAGGCACCTGGCGGTCCTCTGAGGAGCTGCACCAGCCTCACCCCTGTACGTGGAGTGTTGATGCTGGGGACATGAAAGGACATACTGCAAATGGGCAGCCCCACAGCGCGTATGGTGGGCGCCCTAAGCACAGTGGAAGCTGCTACCAGGGACTAGAGCACAACTTAGGGCCCTACTGGGCGGCAGAAGCACCACCACTGCGGAGAGGCCTGTCCTTCATGCTTCCTAGAGGGGCGGACCTTCCATCCTGCTGCCTAAAATGGGGGTCCTTCCTTCCTGTCTCTCCCCAGGACCAGGGCTTGTCCTTCCTATCTCTTTATGGAGTGGAGCCTGTATTTCTTGGGTCCTTGTTTGGGGGCTTAGCCTGTCTTCCTCAGTCCTAACAGGGATGAGGCCTGTCATTTTTCACTCCCAGAACCTGGGCCTGAGCACCCTCCTTTCTCCTCAGACCACACTGCCCCCAAGAGCACCAGACCCCAAATACCAGAGCCCAGTACCACACTGACCTCTTCTGTCCATTTCCTGCAGGGGATCAAGAAACCCTACAACCCCATCCTGGGGGAGACCTTCCGTTGCTGCTGGTTTCACCCCCAAACCAACAGCCACACCTTCTACATTGCAGAACAGGTAAGACACCCTCTCCCTCAGGGCTGGGGGCGGTGGGGGGCTGGCTCTGGAAGGTCCGGGATTTGTTTCAGGTCTGCTCCCAGCCTGGGTCTCAGCCCAATGTCCCTGAACAGCAGGAGCAGGTGGAGGGCTCCTTGGCCACAGTGGGATCTCCAATCCTGCCCACTGATCAGCCACTCAGGGCCCCTCTGCCTGCAGGTGTCCCACCACCCACCCGTGTCCGCCTTCCACGTCAGTAACCGCAAGGACGGCTTCTGCCTCAGCGGCAGCGTCACAGCCAGATCCCGGTTCTATGGTGAGAGGCTCGGGGTCCTGGGAGGGACTCAAGATGCTCCACCTCCTGGCCAGCCAAGAACCCCATGGGGGACCCACCTCTCTGTGTGGGAACATACTGCCTAAGCTCAGGTCTAGTTCAGGGCCAGGAGAGATTCCAGTGAGAAGGAACAGATGCACACCCTCTCAGTCCACATCCAAGCCCCTTCCACCCAGAGTCACTGTGGGCAGCCAGAAGAGACACCCCTAGCTCCCCCCCAAGTCCCATGACTTTCTGTCCTGGTGCCACAGCGTCCCTGGTGGGCAAGCCATACCCTGCACATTGGCTGAGGCCTTCCACCTCTTCCTCTCTCTACCCCTAAGGGACTCAAGTTGGGGCTCCCACCCTCCTTTCTACTCTTTGCCTGAAGCAGCAAGACTTTAGAAGAGAAATGTAGAATAAACCCATATCCCCCAAGGGCCTTATTCCCGGTGGGATGCCCAGGTGGTCCCTATTGCTGAGGGCTTTAGGAGCAGTGGAGAGTCCCCCTGTACAATTTACAGAACACCCCAGAATCCACGAAGGCCAAGGACCCACCCGGCTCACCAGCTGAAGGGGTTCAGGGTGTGCTTATGGTGTAAAAGCAGCTCCCCTCTGTCCCTCCATTTGTCTTCAGGGAACTCACTGTCGGCCGTGCTGGATGGACAGGCCCGGCTGCAGCTCCTGCGACAGGCCGAGGAGTACACGCTCACCATGCCCTACGCCCACTGCAGAGGTGAGCGCCCGCCTGACCGCCTGCTGGGGCCCCCACATCCGCTCTCGGGGGGCTTCTGGTTTTTGTGTCACGATTTCCTGTCACGGTGGACAATAGATTTCTCTGTGGCTTTTGTCTGTGGTTCTAGCCACAGTAGTTTGAGGCTCTCAGCACCATGACAGAATGCAGTGAGAGGGTTCCCTAAGAGTCTCCAGGACCCTCACAGCCACCTTATCAGTAACCCCCCAAACCAGGGCACATGCCAGGAAACACTGGATTTGATACTGTTGGAGTTCTGACTCCCAAAATCCGAGATAAGGTGGTTCCAGTGTTTCCGCAGAACCCACAAAGGGGACACCCCCGGATCTTTGATCTGCCATGCCTGGAAATTAACCACACACACACACACACACACACACACACACACACACAGAGAGAGAGAGAGAGAGAGAGAGAGAGAGAGAGAGAGAGAGAGAGAGAGAGAAACTTGTGGGTATAAACCTGAAATGATAAAGCTGTGCGTATTAGCAAACCACCTGTACAAACCCAGCGGGTGTGGACCAGCTGGGCCACATTGGGGTTGAACCTCGGCTGGAGTCCCCACACCCCAAGCTGCCCAGCCTGGGCTCTGTCCCCCATGTCCAGGCAGCCATGCCCCAGACTGAGAGAGCAAAGAAGACAGGGGGCCTCTTCCTGGCCTGAACCTTCATTTATTTGGGGGGTCTGTTTGTTTGTTTGTTTGGGGGCCACATCGGCAGTGGCGCTCAGGGGTTACTCCTGGCTCTAGGCTCAGAAATTGTTCCTGTCAGGCTCAGGGACTCTATGGGATGCCAAGGATCGAACCCTGGTCCTTCGCTAATTGGTCGCATGTAAGGCAAACACCTTCCCACTGTGCTATCACTCCGGCCCCTATTTTGTGGGTTGTGAGGCCACTCCTGGCAGTGTTTAGGGCTGACTGCTGGCTCTGCAGTCAGGAATCACACTTGGTGGGACTCTGTGGGACCCTCTGGGTGCCAGGGATTGAGTCCCGGTGGGTCTGGGTCTGCGCTAGGCAAGCGCCCTCCCCGCTGTGCTGTTGCAGAGGGCAGAGGTAGAGGAGAGTGGGTGGAGCAGTACCTGGGGTGCTCCTGAGGCTGGAGACAGGCCTGCCCAGAGTGTGGGGAAGGGGGTCTTTATAATTGGGGATGTACTGAAAGAGAAGCAATAGATGGTGGACCACCTTCATTTGGGGTTAATAGCTGGGTGTCATCTTACACATCTAGTTCCCAACTGTCACCTCCCTTACCCAGAAGGCTCCTTTTCCTCCAAGAAGACCTCTTTTGTTATGCAAATCCACCTTATCTCTGGCCTCTTCCTTAGAAGCCAGGCCAGAAGCTGTCTGTGATTGTTGGCATCAGAGCTGTGAATCTCTGCTTTCCAGCCAACTGACAGTCTTTCGGAGATTTCACCCGCTATTAATGGGATTAATGGAATTAATCCTGGCTCTGTGCTCAGAAATTACTCCTGGCATTGTTGGAGAACCCTATGGGGTTCCCCAGGGTCAAATGCAGATTGACATCTTGCAAGACAGACAGACAGACAGACAGACACACACACACACACACACACACACACACACACACACACACACACACACACACACACACACACACACACACACACACACACACACACACCCTGTCCCAGAAGCAGATGGTTCCCCCACTGTCCTGTCCACTGCCCTGTCCTCTCTGTGTCCAGCCTTTGGGTCCCCATTTCTTTGGCTGGGGGCACCCACCTCTCACACACCAGGCAGCCTCTGGAGCCCAAAATCTCCTTTCTCCCTAAGGAGCCTTGGCCTATTGAAGCCCCGGTCCAGGCCAACACTTGTGCTCGGGGCCCAGGTCAGCCTAAGGCCAGTCTCTGACCAAGGGCCCCTGTGCAGGGAAATCAGCTGCTTCTCACCCTCACCCCGAAAACCAGGCTCTGGGGACTACACAAACAGGAAACAAAACAAACTGTTGGGGCTAGAGGGAAGCTTGCAGGGGGGCGGGAGTGCGAGACTAGGGGGCAGGGACCAAGTCCCCCAGAATCTTCTCTGACTGACTGAGGAAGCAGAGTGTTTCCTTCCAGACTCCTCCCTGGGGCTGAGTCATTCCTTCCAATTCTTCTGTAAAGTCACCTTATCTCAGGCCTGAGAGTTGTAGCAGCTTCTGAGCTGTCAATCTTTGCTTTGAGGCCAGGTGACAATTTGTCAGGACTTTCAGGTGCTGTTTTTATTTTGATTTGAAGTTATAGTTCAGGAAAGTCCTCAGCCACTAACACTTCCATATCACAATAAGATTGCTTGGGGGTGGGTGGGCAGAGTGCTAGCACAGAGGTAGGACATTTGCCTTGCAATGAGGCTGGCCCCCACGACACACCTGGGAGAGAGAGAGAGAGGAGAGGGGGGAGAGATAAGGGGGGGAGGAATGAGGGAGGGAGGGAGGGAGGGAGGGAGGGAGGGAGGGGAGAGGGAGAGGGAGAGGGAGAGGGAGAGGGAGAGAGAGAGAGAGGGGGAGAGAGAGAGGGAGCGAGAGAGAGAGAGAGAGAGAGAGAGAGAGAGAGAGAGAGAGAGAGAGAGAGAGAGAGAGAGAGAGAGAGAGAGAGTTGAAGCTTTTTTTTTTTTTTTTTTTTTTTTTTTTTGGTTTTTGGGCCACACCCAGTGGTGCTCAGGGGTTACTCCTGGCTGTCTGCTCAGAAATAGCTCCTGGCAGGCACGGGGGACCATATGGGACACTGGGATTCAAAACAACCACCTTTGGTCCTGGATGGGCTGCTTGCAAGGCAAACGCTGCTGTGCTATCTCTCCAGGCCCGACACACGCACGCACGTGCGCGCGCGCACACACACACACACACAGTCACACACACACACACACACACAAATGACATAATTACACAGTTGGTGAGAGAAAGTCCCAAGAGCAGTTGAGGGAAAAGGAAGCCACAAGGTTATTTCCTTGGGAGGGGGAAGGGGAGAAAGTTTTTGTCACTGTTTTGGGTTTTGTTTATTTCTTTTTATTTCTTTTCTTTTTTTGGGGGGGGGGTTTGGTTTGGTTTTTGTTTTTTGTTTTGTTTTGGTTTTTTTTTTGGTTTTTGAGTCACACCTGGCTTTGCTCAGCGATTACTCCTGGCTCTGCGCTCAGAAATCACTCCTGGCAGGCTCGGGAGGACCATATGGGATGCCGGGATTTGAACCAACGTCCTTCTGCATGCAAGGCAAACACCTTACCTCTATGCTATCTCTCTGGCCCCCAAGGATTTTGTTTATTTCTTCAGTAAATTTTTTTTTCAATGGAATCCCTGGGAAATACACACAAACTCCTTCATGACTGACCTTTGGCCATGCAATGTCCCAGAACTTTCCCCTTCCCCACCCCATCACTTCCCTCCTTTCAGCACCCAGTTCCTCTCCCTGCTCCCCTCCCTTATTTCACCTGCATGCTGCCATCCACTGCACATTCCAAGAATATTCTAGGGACCAGGCAGATGGGCTCTTTGCACCCTGGAACCTCAGATTTCATCTCTCCCAGCTTCACCCCAAGCAGCACTCACAGTACAGAACCAGGAGTAGCCCCAAGCACCCTCGGAGGTGGGTGCCCTATATAAAAAGTTAAAAAACATGAGTTTTTTTTAGCTCTTCTTTTTTTTTTTCCTCTTTATTTTGTTTTGTTGTTTTGGGGCCATACCCGATGACACTCAGACATTACTCCTGGCTATGAGCTCAGACATCGCTCAGAAATGGCTTGGGGGACCATTTGGGACGCCAGGGGATAGAACCTCGGTCCTTCCTAGGCTAGCACACACAGGGCAAATGCCTTATGCCTTACGCCACCGCTCCAGCCCCCCCCCCCTTTTTCTTAATTTTGGGCCGCAACTGACTCTGCTCAGAGGCTGTTCCTGTCTTTATGCTCAGGAGTTACTCCTGGCAGGCTGGGGGAACTCTATGGGAAGCCGGGGATTGAATTTAGGTGAGCCATGCCCAAGGCAAACAGCCTCGGCCCTGCGCTATCATTCTGACTCCTGTTTTTCAGCTTTTTATTGTGGAGGATTTTAAACATGCACAAAAGTCCCCTGAATTGCCCCCATTACCCAGATTCTGGGCCTGGACTGGTAGTACAGTGGGAAGGCGCTGGCCTTCCTGTGGCCCAGGTGGGTTTGAACCTTGACATCCATAGGGTCTTGGATCTGCCGGGAGGAATCCCTGAACGTGGCTGGATGTGGAAAAACACACACACACACACACACACACACACACACACACACACACACACAAGAAACCCACCTAACTAGGGCCTAGATTGTGGTTTCTCTTTTCTGCTGCATCACCCCCACCCTTCCCCATGACTCATTCACAGAGAGAGAGAAGGCCAGACTTGTCGCCCCAATTTTCAACAGTAGATATTTACAATCCTCCCCTTCTGCTGTGTCTGCTGCCAGACTCCAACGCTGTCATCACACACAGACACACACTCACACTGACACACAAACACAGACACAGACATGCTCACACATGAACTCACATGCAGACACCCACACTGACAGACAAGCACAGACACAGACTTACACACACACACACACACACACACATTCACACATTAACACATTCACACACACACATAGTCACACACATCCACACAAAGATACACACACAATCATACCCACACTCACCATTTCCTCCCTTCACGCACGGTGCAGGGGCACCTGGGGTCCCGTCCCTGTACACACATGTCCACACCGCCGAACTCTCTTTCCCTGAGCTCCTCAAGGTCCCCTCATCTGCCCCTGCTAAACCAGCTTGGGTTCTCCTGGGTCCTGTTCCGCCCGGGTTGGGACATGAGGTTCAGCTGCCTATTTTCTGGCTTTATCTTGTTATTAAACATGCACAAACATGAACCCCACCCTCCCTGAGGCCTTGGCTATGCAG